>NW_026273342.1:62500-343170 GCF_020536995.1 Dreissena polymorpha | reverse complement strand
GACTCCAATATATCAAACTAGTATTTACCCTTTTTGTCACCCACTTAATCTTGTGTTAAATCCGACATTCATAATCCAGTTTTGACCAGATTGTCTGCTTTCATGTTACATCACTTTAACACCTGTTACTGCAATAAACAATAAAACCATTGCCAAAAATCACAGGTCATTTTGGTGTTACCATTCTCTCTTGAATTTGCTTTGAACTGCCGAAACACACCAGTGCACACATGAAGGTGTATACATTATAACTGTAAATGTCACAAGTCAATACTGACCTATCTCAACAATCTTTGCGCGTTAAATAAAATGTTAACTAATTGCTTTTAATTTAAAAGGTTTTATCAAAGCCCATGCTTTCAATGAGAATGAATGACGTCATTTTGTACATGGGTCCAATTTGTGCATGCTTTCTTGAACAATAAAACTTGACAATTGTTTTCCGATTACCAATTTAATTATACGCATTTGAAAATACTACTTACATGGAATAATGTTTTGTTTTATCCAATGAATAATATATGGATATAAAAAATACTCAATAAGGTAGGTAAATAGCGTGTTCTGAGATTGCCAAACTAAGCTTATACACTGTAACTCCAATATAACGCGGTCAATGGGGTCCAAGCCGCGAAAAAGCGTTATAACGGATCCGCGTTATAGGTTTTGAGCTCATTTACTGCAGGGCGCTATAAAAAACAACAGGTATAGAATAGCCTATAATATAGGTAATGTATATTGCCATGCTGTGTTGACGCAAATACATGCATATAAACCTAATCGCATCGATAACAGTTTACATACCGCTTTTCTTATGTGCACATTTATCCGATAATCCAATAAAATTGCAACATCACTTAAAAAATAATAATCTTGAACATTAATGACGATATATGTTTAAGAAATTCGTAAACACAACCGTACGCATATATGCCATTTTCAGAAGTGTTAAGAGTACAGTGCATTATGGGGCAGAGCTTTCATTGGACGAGCGACTTTAAATTTAGATTGAATGCAATACGACTCATGTACAAAAAATTGTTTTATTGCGTCATACGCATGCAAAAAACGTGTTTCCCGGGGACTTTCTGATACCCGCGCGAAATGAAAGTGAAACTCTGTTAACAATTGCCGGTACACTGCGTTCGCATGTAAATAACTCGTCTGCATTATTTAATTTCTTATACACGAACTGAAAGATTAAATGCATAATACTAGAATGATAATGAAATGACAGAAGAAGTTGTTTTATAAAGTAGGCAGTATGTTTCACAGCCGCTCATTTCATATAGTCAAACTGCAACCATATCAAAGTAAGAATGTTTCAATCGTTTTGAATTACTTGAATTGTATAACTATCCCGCTTGCACTTAACTTATGGAAATTATCGCACTGAACCGCTCTGATGAGGAATACATGTAATAAACCAGCGATTTTCCTCCTTCTTTATAAAGTACCGGTAAACGGTACTTTCCCAATCAAGCAAAAATTCCCGAATTCCCAAATCGGCATCTGAATAAATCCCAATCGACGTCCGAATTTTTTCTCAAAACGACCGAAATTTTCGTAACAAAACCCAACTTTCGGCGAGCGAACAAAGAAAATCGTATAGTTGTGTGTAACCACGCGCTCGATTAATTTGGGTTTTATTATTCAGCGCGTGCAATCAATAGTGTCGTTACTGTTTCCGGTTCTTTTGTCAGGCAGCCAGCGTACTGTTTTATGTCGGTTGTAACCTTGCCTCTGTGGAAAGGGTGTTCAGTCTAATGAACAATCTTTGCACAAACAATCGGGACCGTCTATCACACGACACATTGACAGCACTAATGATGCTGTGCAGAGAGGTATGCCAGCAACTGATAGATGATCAAACATCAAAGATTGTTGAAATTTTCAAAAAAATGAAAGACAGAGACATTGCTTAACAAGAGATTAAAACAACTGTAATTGATTTTGTGTGTTTTTTATAATATTTTGTGTATTTATTTCAACTTAATTATTAATGGTCATTAAGAGGCATGCCTGCCAATGATTCTTTTAATGGGTATGTTCAATTAAGTATGAACTGTATGATGTATTCAATAAGACCCAAACTTCACGACGCGATTTTCCCAATTTAAGGATTTCACGACTCGATTTTTTCCCAATTTTGAGGTTTTCACGACTCAATTTTTCCCAATTGGACCGGTACGGGTACTTTTCCCAATTGGACAAGGAAAATCGCTGTAAACACTGACACGCCGAGTTTTTCACAAACCTTTATTGACATTACACAACAGATTAACACCAATTAGCTGTCGGTGTTGTTTAACCTCGAGGCGATTATAATCGGTTCAACGGACGGTTGAATAAAGCAATCAACATGACTGCGATTGCCGCCATCTTTGAATTGTCTGAAAATACATGAAGTTGCATAATACGGATTTGAATCAGAAATCAAATGGAAGGTTGAGAGAAAAAATGGGATCCACGCACCTCCGCGTTATATTGGATTCAGCGTTATAACGGAGCGCTTTATATTGGAGTTACAGTGTACATACATAAACATGCATGAGTTACCTGATAATTTATATCACACACCGGATATATCATGGTCGCGATCTTTGGTTTAAGACAGACTTTGCATGCAAATGGACACAGCACTAGCTTGTTTTAGGAACAAAAAGGACACTAATGGTGGACTTTTAAATAAGATAACTGTTATATAGATTGAGTAAAAGTCCACCTTTCTGTCCTATATAGACAGTCGCATATATAGAAATATATGTTTATAACAGTTAAACATAGTTGTTGTGTTTTTTTTTGTTATAAAATTCCCCCATTTACAAAAAAATTCCCCCTCCTAAGCGCTGCGGACCCCTTCCCCAAAGTAGTGTGAGGGCGCTGGGACCAACCCCCATTAGGAAAGTCAACCAGAAATTCCCGAAAAGTTGACAGCTAACAAAGACCGGTCCAAAACAGCTTTAAAATGCAGTTATTAGCCTAAATCAACCACTTGATCGGAAAGATTGACATTTTTCACATTTAACTGATACATTCTTTCACAAAATACTATCTTAAACATTTAAAATTTATATATTCTGCTCTTAAACACCGTATTATGTGAATTGGGAATAAGACATCAATTTGGGAATAAATTGTGTTTTATCAAAAGTGTCATAATATGCAGTTTTATCTGTTGTATTTATCTAGTTTTACAAATTATATTAAAACATATACTTGCATATATAATAGCATCATTTAAAATTGATTTTACTTCAAAACTGGATTTTTTATTAATTGAAAAAAAATCCTCATGAATGAAACTGTCCATGCCCCGCATGGACACGGTTTAAAAATACACTTAAAATGATAAAAAATCAATCACTGTTAATGAAAAAGTCATGGAAAATTTCTTATTAGCTTAAATTACAGATAATATTGCAAAAATATATGTAGATCATGAAATGAATAGTTTGTTTGAGGAAAATCACCAAAATGATGTCCATTCCCAGTTTGATGTCTTATTCCCAATTCACATTATACAGAGTTTCTTACATATTGAAAAAAACAGTGATGTGACAGACTTTCTTGAAATGCAAATCTCCCGAGATTTCACGGTCCATATGACGTTATTTCTATTTTTAGTAACATACCATGTGCTCAAGTGTTTTCAAATTCAGAATGACATTTCACGGTATTTTAGATTATTTAGCTTGTTTTGTAAACAATTGTAAGTGTAAATACAAACTCAAAGTAAATATTATTTATAACTACCTGATTCACGCTGAAATCAGTCTTATCATCCACCAGACTAAAGTTGTTAATCACAAATAATAGATTTCAGAAAATGAAAGTAATGTTTACAATTTCAGCAAAAAATGTCAAGGTCAATCCGAAAGTATCCAAATGAAAACTCGTCAATGACAAAGCGACAATGCGTCAAAATTGGTGAATTTCAGACTGATGAGTTATTTTTATCTATTGTATGATGCATTTGAAACATTTGAGCCTTAAATATTCCCTGATGCAGTAATTTAAATTATATTTCATTCACCAATATATGTAGAAATGTATCCAAGAAAATGAGCTTTCTTTAATTTATAGCGTGACATAAATATGTTACGACTCTGGTTGACTTTCGATACGGAGTTGGCTTCAGCCTACAGGTATGTCAATACTATATAAACTGTACGCTGAAGTTTCTTTAGCTACTTGATATGTGGCATGCAGAAGCGTATCCAGAAATGTTTGAGAGGGGGGGCTCCAGCGGGAGGGGTGCCCCCTCTCGTCGTCATTTTTTTTTGAAATCGCACATTGAAATGATGCAATTTCCTGCTATCTAATCAGCATTTTGCATGATAAAAGTGCATGTTAAACAAACAAGAACTTGAGTTCAGACATCAAGTGTGACAGACACACAGACAGACACACAGGGTATTCAAATGTTTCTCAAACCACTAAAGTGGTGGGAGACATAATCTTTATCCAGACATTTTAACAGTGTTAGATGGGTGGACCTCCTATTTAAATATTAAGTTTCATACTAGCAAAGTAATTCTTCATTTTTTAGTCCTTTTTAATTTCAAAAACTATGGATGAATATCAAAGCAGTTAGTCCAATTTGTATTAAAAAAATCTATTGCCATTCATTAAGTGTGCTGTTAAATTTCACTGGCAATAACTTGTTACTCAAAAGGATTATCACTCTCAAGAGCTAATACGGATTATATTCATCAAATAAACTTACCGAAAAATTAATGATGATTGTCCATTGCATTCGACTAAACTATTTAATTGCTTCACATTGAAATATTGTTTTTTACAGTACCATGTGGCAGCCATTTGTAAACATTTACCTATTTAAATTCATCATAGAAACTTACCGAAAATATAATGATGATTGTCCAATGCGTTCGTCTAAACTCTTTAATTGCTACAAATTGAAATATTGTTTTTCATAAGTCCCATGCGGCAGCCATTTGTAAACATTTACCTATAGCTAATGTATCGATGAATTTCATTAGTTGGCAATAACAACTATGTATGAGTATTGGTGTTGCTTCATTCTACAAATTCAATATCTTGTATACCGGTATATATATTCATTCTACCGTTCATACCCCCACTCTTATACCCCCAAAATTATAGGAAGTCTAAACATTGTACTTAATATTTTACTTTGTTATATTGCCAATATTGTATTTCTTATATACGTGGGTGAAAATAAAGTTCTGTTCTGTTGAATGTATCTCCTTTAGCCCATCAAATAGCGCAGTTTTTCACTTACGGTCAATGAAGGCAAGCGTGCTGTTTAGCTGGCGAAGGTTAGATCGTCTGTACACATGCCTGGGGCTAATCACACAAATCGACAGCTGTTTATGGCCTAATTAGGGGCAAATGACAGGAAATACACAAGTGGATTGAAACTCTTAGGGGCTCATTTTTTTAAATCATATCTAGCCAGCCAGCTGGGGGGGCTTTAGCCCCCTAGCCCCCCACCTAAATACGCCTCTGGCATGCATGTGTATTGTGTATAACAAGGAGCTGCACATTTTGAGTGGTGAAAGGTCAAGTTCATCCTTCAAGGTCAAAGTTCAAATATATGGCTTCAAGCAGCGCAATAGGGGGTTTCTGACAAACACATCTCTTGTTTTGTTTTCATTTGCCACTTCAAAACACCCTTTTCAATAAAATATCATTAAAAATACTTGTTAAGAGGAAACTGTAATTTTAATTAGGTAATTAAAACCAGGGGTTTTCCTGCTATTTAAAAAGGCCATAAAAGGGACCTGATTCTAAAGCAAACAGAGGCGAGACCCAATCCGAAAACAAAATTGTTGAAACAAAATACCTTTTTTTTTTCTTTTTGGAAAGAAGTGTCTTATGAATATTATATCTCAATATAATTCCATTAACACCTAACAAAGTATATACAGTGAAAATCCTGAGCTCCAACGGGGGATTGAACCCGCAACCTCAAGAGTGGAAGTCAGACACTCTAACCCCGTCACTAAGAGTTAGCTCAACGGCAAGGCTGTTGGAAGTGACCTTATTTCAACACATATATAACTATAATTTAAATGATTTTGTTCTCCTGATTTAAATTATTGTAAAGAGTTGAATTAAAATGGGGACAACTTTCCCCAAATCAGTGGACTTATGGTGCTAATTGCATTTTTTCCAAAAAATGTCAATAAGTTTTTATAGGAGAAATCCAAAATCGGTCCATTTTGTTGAAAAAAAATTCCCATATTTTCCTTTTTATTGATTTAAAACAAACGGAATGCGACCAAACTCCTTTTCCCTAAAAAGGCTAGGAAAACTTCTGAACACTTATAATTATCATAGTATGACAGACATGTCTTAACTGTTTACATTGTATTATTTATAACATAACATGCTACATTATTGATCTAAAAATGTCTTGCTTTCTTTTTATATATATATATATAGGATCTGGCACAAGTTGTCATATCATACCATATTTTATTAAATGAGTTCAGGAATTTTGTTAGTAAGCGAGCCTTTGACGAGCTTACTAACCAATTTCTTGGACGAGTTTAAGAAAATATGGTATGATATGACAACGTGTTTCAGATCTTTTTTATCACATGCTTTTAAATTAGCAAATTAAATTAATATTTACGCAAACATAATGATAAATCTAGAATATTGTTTACATTTCCTGACGTCATTTGTAATGCCTCGGCTTTTTCAAAGCAAAATAACAAATGTAATTGGTCAATAAACGAAAACTAAGCCAATGAAAACGCTAAAAAATGTTGTATTACACATGTGTAATATAAAAAATATGTAATAGTTGTATTACATTGGAAACGGGGTATAGCATGTAATAAAATGATATCAAATTACATATTCCACAAGTTGGACCCATGGAATATATTCCCTCGATAATACATGTACATAATGTATGGAATTAGGGTATGGCCTCCACATTTTAACAAACACATAAAGAAGATAAAAGATATGCAATGATCATTTTATCGATTAAGGGTTAATATGACCAAAAAAAAGTAAATATGATTAGGCGTAGTCTCCTTCATTTGAAATTTGTTGACTGTTTTTCCTTGAATGTTGAATATTCTTGCATAATTATATCCATTGAGAAAAAAGGGATGTCTCCGGTAGCAACCTTGAGTACAATATTATGCAGGCTTAACCACGCATTCTCAATAAATAAGAATGGCGCTGTGAAGTGAATTCTTGTTCAGACAATATTTTTCATGTTTTGAATAATTTAATTAATTCAGAGTTGTGAAGTAAAAAATTTACCATTTCAGATTTATGGTCCAGATGATAAGGTTATTCATTCAGTTGAGAGAGAATCTTATGGTGATTATAAATTTGCTGCCCATATGGATGGCGCCTACAGATACTGCTTCAGCAACAAGATGTCAACTATGACCCCTAAAGTGGTCAAGTTTACTGTGGACCTTGGAGATAAACCCAAGCAAGAAGAAAACATGGATGGAGATGGTAATTATTATCCCATCCCCCTAACAATGTAAAGGGGCATATTCCATAATCACCATGGCGGTCTTTCTGTAAGCAAGCATTCACCTACACTTTCAAACTTACAAACTTGCAGTCATTGATATCAAGTTGTGCATGTCTGATTTTCATTGTCCTTTGTGAAAAACTACAAAACTTATTCCCCTTTTTCGTTTTATAATATCTGAACATTAGTATTGTTACTATAGAGTATACTTAAAAATACATTTTGGTATTTTGCAAGTATATTGGCTTTTAATAATTTTCATCCAATCATGACCCATTTGGTTCTTTAAAGGGGACTTTTCACGTTTTGGTAAATTGACAAAATTATTATTTTTATGCCCCCGGTAGGGTGGCATATAGCAGTTGAACTGTCCGTCAGTCAGTATGTCAGTATGTGTGTCAGTATGTGTGTGTGTCAGTATGTCCGTCTGTCCGGAAAAAAACATTTAACGTTGGCCATAACTTTTGCATTATTGAAGATAGAAACTTGATATTTGGCATACATGTGTATCTCATGAAGCTACACATTTTGAGTGGTGGAAGTTCAAGGTCAAGGTCATCCATCAAGGTCAAATGTCTATTATATGGCGTCTGTCCGTCCGTCCAATAACTTTAATATTGGCCATAACTTTTTCACTATTGAAGATAGCACTTGATATTTGGCATGCATGTGTATCTCATGGAGCTGAAAATTTTGAGTGGTGAAAGGTGAAGGTCATCCTTCAAGGTCAAATATCAAATAAATGGCATCTGTCCGTCCGAAAACTTTAACATTGGCCATAACTTTTTCAATATTGAATATAGCAACTTGATATTTGGCATGCATGTGTATCTCATGAAGCTGCACATTTTGAGTGGTGGAAGTTCAAGGTCAAGGTCATCCTTCAAGGTCAAAGGTAAAAAAAATAAATAATAATACATTTTTTTCAAAGTGGCGTTCTCATGAAGCTGCACATTTTAAGTGGTGGAAGTTCAAGGTCAAGGTCATCCTTCAAGGTCAAAGGTCAAAAAACAATTTAAAAAAAACTAATTTCAAAGCGGCGCAATAGGGTTTCTGATGAACACATCTCTTGTTTATTTCAGAATCGCAAATTTTATTTGTAGTTATGATATTTGTTAGAAAACAGTAATACTGAACATTTACCATGCTCTAAAATATCCATTATATGCATCTTTTGACGATTTAAAAAACTTAAAATTATAAAGCGGTGCAATGCGAAACAATTGAAAATTTGGAGAGTTCTGTTGTTGTCTTTGATTTTATTCTTGTTTTTTTACTGGAGCTTTTTAGATCCAATGTTAACATTTATCAATATAAAGCATTTAATGACAAACTTCAATACATGCCAAAATCTGTGGAATGGCCCCTTTAAAAAACTTTTTAAAAAGGCCGGCCCCTGGTCAAAACTGGCCATGTCCCAGGGGCCCATAGTACAATTGTCTACAAATAAATACATGTTATGTCAAAACGACAGTCACAGTTGCATTTTATTTGTCAAATTCACTGATCTGACAAATTATAGTTTTTATCATGGTTGATGTCATTGTTAGCATAATCATTAATGATTTTTTTTTAATTGTGAACCGTTTAATGGAACTTTGTCAATCATAGAACATGTACTATCTGATAAGCACAGCAATTGTTGGTATCAATTATTCCTTTCTACAAAAATCAACCTCTATAAATTAAAAATAGAATATATAATTATTATGCCCCCCTTCGAAGATTTGCTCATGTCGGTCTGTCGGTTGGTCGGTCCGTCCACCAGGTGGTTGTCAGACGATAACTCAAGAACGCTTGGGCCTAGGATCATGAAACTTGATAGGTAGATTGATCAGGACTCGCAGATGACCCCTATTGATTTTGATGTCACAAGGTCAAAGGTCAAGGTCACAGTGACCCGAAATAGTAAAATGGTTTCCGGATGATAACTCAAGAACGCTTAGGCCTAGGATCATGAAACTTGATAGGTAGATTGATCATGACTCGCAGATGACCCCTATTGATTTTCAGGTCACTAGGTCAAAGGTCAAGGTCACGATGACCCGAAATAGTAAAATGGTTTCCGGATGATAACTGAAGAACGCTTATTCCTAGGATCATGAAACTTGATAGGTAAAATGATCATGACTCGCAGATGACCCCTATTGATTTTCAGGTCACTAGGTCAAAGGTCAAGGTCACGGTGACCTGAAATAGTAAAATGGTGTCCCGATGATAACTCAAGAATGCTTATGGCTAGGATCATGAAACTTCATAGGTACATTGATCATGACTGGCAGATGACCCCTATTGATTTTCAGTTCACTAGGTCAAAGGTCAAGGTCACAGTGACAAAAAACATATTCACACAATGGCTCTCACTACAACGGAGAGCCCATATGGGGGGCATGCATGTTTTACAAACAGCCCTTGTTATAATTGTTTTTGAACAAATTGAGTTTGTGTGCTTGTTCCAATATGAAAGTTTATTCAAAGTGAGTATCCATTTTTCAGAGCATCATAACAAGTTAGCAGAGATGATTAATGAACTGTCCAACTCTCTCACTGGTGTCAAGCATGAGCAGGAGTACATGGAAGTTAGAGAGCGAACACACAGAGCAAGTAGGTGCATTATAACTTGATAAGTCATTCATCTGTGCTACAGCTATGCAAGTGAATGAATAGAATAGGCTATTTTAGTTAAACTGACTGTGTAGTGGCTTAAACAGTTTTCCTGTTTGTTTCCGGAAATATTGAAACCACTTTCGAGAGCATGTACAGCCAAAACTGACCTAACGGTCACTTGAGAATAATGGTCAATTGCAGACAACGGTCAGTCTGGATTCCCCCCGACAAAAATCACTATATTACACTTAAGAATAACGGTCCATTGTCCATACCAGCCAACTGCCAGTATATTTTACTCCCAGGGCCCTCAATCTATCAAATCTGCCGCCGAATTTCGGCGGCAGTCCCCCACCTAAAAAGTATACGTTTCTAACGTTAATATTCAATTAAATTCGACTTTCTCGCTATATGTCACCCGGTGTTTCATCTACACATGTACACCATTTATTTTTTATAACGCGTCATCTGGTTGGTTGTTCGCATTGTGTTGGCCAATGATACGGCGTTTTAAAACAGAGCATTCGATCAACAAAATATGGCAGCACAGATATGTACCAAGAAAGTCGAATTTAATTGAACATTAAAGTTTTTAGCCGAACAGGAGATCGGTTAGTTGTGTAATCACATTGCTTTTACTGTCTTTTAACGAATCCAGTTGCATTTTGTCGGCAACTGCACGGGAACATGTGTGTTCTCGATGAAAATGGTCACGTCCAGTGTTCCACAATCTTTCAGCAATAGGCATATAGTGCGTTTCATACCTTGTGTATATATAATACTTATGCGAAGGTTGTTTTTTTTTCAAACTGTGTATTTTTGTCAATATTCGTTGTTGAAAACAAAAGAAACACAATAGGTGTACATTTAACAATGTGGAACCCCTGGGGTAAGCTTGGGGGGGGGGCAAATTTATGATACTGCTGCCTGTGAGAATGTTAAGCAAGAAGATTTAGCGAAAATGTTGTCAGTATTGGACACAGAATAATATACAGTTTTCAGTAGGTCGGGCTAAAAAAGTGCTTGGATTTAGATTTTTTTCCCTTGAAAAGTGCTTAAAAAGTGCTTGAATTTCATTGGAGAAAATCTGTATGAACCCTGTTTACTGAATGATCGAGATGCACGAGTAAAAAACAATTCTTTCGTTGATATGGTGATAGATTTAGTTTAAAAATAGTTATGAAAATAAATCAATTTTTAAGTCATTATTCTTTATAATTTAATATAATTTTTTTATGTTATTATGCTTAGTAATCAGCAATAAGGTTTTACACTCTGTGTGAATGACTGGGTAGGGAAACAATGTAGCAATACTATCAACTGACCAACCATCTAAAAAGTTGTGATCTGAGAATATCGGTCACTCGTCGACAACGGTCACTTTGGTCATTTGCCTTGACTGACAGCTGTACTCAGTTATGACTGTATTTTGAAAAGTCTCTGTTGAAAATTGTACTGAATTTCTTGTTTGTATGTGAAAGATAGTACATTTGAGAAAAATGAAGTGAACATTCAAAGATCCTTTGATTTGTTTATTTTATTTAAATACTTTAATGTTGAAATGTTTCGATAGTATTTGAGTTTTTATTTCATTTTTTGCTTTTCAGTCAACGACAACACCAACTCCCGTGTCGTTTTGTGGTCCTTTTTTGAAGCTTTGGTTCTGGTGGCCATGACCCTTGGACAAGTTTACTATCTGAAGAGATTCTTCGAAGTTCGACGAGTAGTGTAGTGGTTATACCTGAAATTTTCTTAGGATAACAAATTACAATATATCTTTATCTATTGCTCATAATATATCCTGCTCTTAGTTTTTCATTTGATGTCTTTTCTTGCATCGTTGAACTAAACATTCTAAACTTAATGTTTTTCATCCATAAGCAGTTTCTTGGTGAAATATTTAATTTGAAAACAAGTACAAACTCAAATTGATTGTGTATGTTATTATTACAAGACATTGATGTTTAGTCAGTTTTGCACACTTTGAAACTACATTAATATTGGTATGTGTGCCTTGAAATTTTAGTGTATAATAAGTCATAGAATTGTGTGAGCTATTGTAAGTCTTTTTATACGCCCGTTTTGAAAAAACGCCCATTTTGAAAAAACGGGACGTATTATAGTTTTACCCTCGGCGGCGGGCGGTGGCGTCCACAGCAGTGTCTGCTCTCTAAATAATTCAAATAGTTTTCATCCTTTCTTCACCAAACTTGGTCAAAAGTTGTTTCTAGACAATATCAAGATTGAATATGGGTCATGCCAGGTCAAAAACTAGGTCAGGGGGTCACTTAGTGCATTTCAAGGATTTAGCATGGTGTCTGCTCTCTAATTGAAGTAGTTTTCATCCGATCTTCATCATATTTGGTCAGAAGTTGTGTTTAAATGATATCAAGGTCAAGTTAAAATATGTGTCATGCCTGGTCAAAAACTAGGTGACGTAGTGCATTTCAAGCATGTAGCATGGTGTCCAAAACCTTCAAACGGGCGTATCTTGTGACAGTTTGGCACTCTTGTTTCTCAAATGCTGTTTTTTTTTCCATAAATATGAGGATGCAAGCGCTTGTATGGGTAATAATTGCATGATCTGATTGTTTTTTTCTGTTGGAAATGCCGGATAACTAATTATTTGTATTTTGTTGATGCAACATCTTAATTTAATAACAAATTTGGGGATTAAAAGTTTTTGTATTTGGACTTACATGTACATTGTAGATTGTTCAATAATTTCAATTATGTATGTAAAAAAAATTTCTGTTGGAAATGCCGGATAACTAATTATTTTTATTTTGTTGATGCAACATCCTAATTTAATAACAAATTTGAGGATTAAAAGTTTTTGTATTTGGACTTACATTGTAGATTGTTCAATATTTTCAATTATGTATGTAAACTTCTGCAGATTTGTTTTGTTATCATCTCCATGATCATCTTACTTACAGTAAAGCAGAAGATTCTGTGGAAAATGCGTTAATAAAAGTCATCCTCAGTATTTTGGCAATAAGTGTTCATTGATTTAATGATATGATTTTATGACGTTTTTGTATTTATTCTTTTGAACATGTGTGTCAACAGTTGTTGGCCTTATTCATTGTTATATTACATTATGATTACTTATTATGCATACGTTTGAAAGGTTTCCAAAATATTGTTTTTGAAATTACAAAATAAACTTAAAAAAACAAGTTCAAAATCATCATCAAAATCTCAAGTTTTTAGTGCATTTAATTACATGTAGTTAGGAACATAACATTACCCTAAATATAATAATAAATATAATGACATGTATTTAAAAAGTGTTATGTACAATTCAGAAATATTTTTACATTAATGATGTATCATTTTGATTTTAGTGGGGTGTATTAAAGAATGATGTAAACCTTGTCATGAAGTCAAAATGTATTAAATGTATATAATATGAAGTGTTGTTACAAACTAGAGCTATGCACCATCATACATTACTATGTTTGTAATCAGCCTATACTAAGAAGCTTTCAAATAAGTGCATTATTGTTTATATGTGTCTTGTTCTGAGAAAATTGGGCTTAGTGCATGTGCGTAAAGTGTCGTCTCACATTAGCCTGTGCAGTCCCCACAGGCTAATCAGGGGCGACACTTTTCGCTTTTATGGTATTTTTAGTTTCAAGGTAGTCCCTCCTTACCGAAAATCAAGTTTAGGAGGAAAGTGTCGTCCCTGATTAGCCTGTGCGGACTGTACAGGCTAATCTGGGATGACACTTTATGCACATGCATTATGCCCAGTTTTCTCAGAACGCGGCTCATATAAGTCATTCTATGGTCATGGTAAAGTGTGGACGTTAACATGTAATAAAAATGATGAAAATTTTATCTGTGTTTTGCAGTCTTCTTTTTTCAAACTCAACTTACCATGCAGAATTTAGTATAATTGCATCAGTCGTAGAAATAGACAAGGCCCAGGCATCAGTCGTAGAAATAGACAAGGTCCAGGCATCAGTCGTAAGAATAGACAAGGCCCAGGCATCAGTCATAGAAATAGACAAGGCCTAGGCATCAGTCGTAGAAATAGACAAGGCCCAGGCATCAGTCGTAGAAATAGACAAGGCCCAGGCATCAGTCGTAGAAATAGACAAGGCCCAGGCATCAGTCGTAGAAATAGACAAGGCCCAGGCATCAGTCGTAGAAATAGACTAGGCCCAGGCATCAGTCGTAGAAATAGACAAGGCTCAGGCATCAGTCGTCGAAAAAGACAAGGCCGAGGCATCGGTCGTAGAAATAGACAAGGCCCAGGCATCAGTCGTAGAAATAGACAAGGCCCAGGCAAACTGGTCAGTAACATCAGTCGTAGAAATAGACAAGGACCAGGCAAACTGGTCAGTCGTAGAAATAGACAAGGCCCAGGCAAACTGGTCAGTAACATCATTCGTAGAAATAGACAAGGCCCGGGCAGCATCAGTCGTAGAAATAGACGAGGCCCAGGCAGCATCAGTCGTAGAAATAGAAAAGCCCAGGCAGCATCAGTCGTAGAAATAGACAAGGCCCAGGCAGCATCAGTCGTATAAATAAGGCCCAGGCATCAGTCGTAGAAATAGACAAGGCCCAGGCATCAGTCGTACAAATAGAAAAGCCCAGGCAAACTGGTTAGTCTTAGAAATAGACAAGGCCCAGGCAAACTGGTCAGTACATTAGTCGTAGAAATAGACTAGGCCCAGGCATCAGTCGTAGAAATAGACAAGGCCCAGGCAAACTGGTCAGTCGTAGAAATAGACAAGGCCCAGGCAAACTGATAAGTAATATCAGTCGTAGAAATAGACAAAGCCCAGGCAAACTGGTCAGTCGTAGAAATAGACAAGGCCCAGGCAAACTGGTCAGTAACACACATCAGTCGTAGAAATAGACAAGGCCAAGGCAAACTGGTCAGTACATCAGTCGTAGAAATAGACAAGGCCCAGGCATCAGTCATAGAAATAGACAAGGCCCAGGCAAACTGGTCAGTCTTAGAAATAGACAAGGCCCAGGCAAACTGGTCAGTAAAACATCAGTTGTAGAAATAGACAAGGCCCATGCAAACTGGTCAGTAGCATCAGTCGTAGAAAGACAGGGCCCAGGCAAACTGGCAGCATCAGTCGTAGAAATAGACAAGGCCCAGGCAAACTGGTCAGTAACTCAGCTAGTCATAGAAATAGACAAGGCCCAGGCAAACTGGTCAGTAGCATCAGTCGTAGAAATAGACAGGGCCCAGGCAAACTGGCAGCATCAGTCATAGAAATAGACAAGGCCCAGGCAAACTGGTCAGTAACACAGCTAGTCGTAGAAATAGACAAGGCCCAGGCAAACTGGTCAGTTACACAGCTAGTCGTAGAAATAGACAAGGCCCAGGCAAACTGTTCAGTATAATTGCATCAGTTGTAGAAATAGACAAGGCCCAGGCAAACTGGTCAGTATAATTGCATCAGTTGTAGAAATAGACAAGGCTCAGGCAAACTTGTCAGTATAATTGCATCAGTTGTAGAAATAGACAAGGCCAAGGCAAACTGGTCAGTATAATTGCATCAGTTGTAGAAATGGACAAGGCCCAGGCAAACTGGTCAGTTTAATTGCATCAGTTGTAGAAATAGACAAGGCCCAGGCAAACTGGTCGGTATAATTGCATCAGTTGTAGAAATAGACAAGGCCCAGGCAAACTGGTCAGTATAATTGCATCAGTTGTAGAAATAGACAAGGCCCAGGCAAACTGGTCAGTATAATTGCATCAGTTGTAGAAATAGACAAGGCCCAGGCAAACTGGTCAGTATAATTGCATCAGTTGTAGAAATAGACAAGGCCCAGGCAAACTGGTCAGTATAATTGCATCAGTCGTAGAAATAGACAAGGCCCAGGCAAACTGGTCAGTATAATTGCATCAGTCGTAGAAATAGACAAGGCCCAGGCAAACTGGTCAGTAACACAGCTTTTTTATCTCATGTAGATTGCTTCTGAGAGACTGAAAAGCTGACACATATAACTCATGGCCGCAGTATGTGTGGAAGCAGTATGCGGGGACACAGTATGTGTGGACGCAGTATGTGTGGAAGCAGTATGTATGGACGCAGTGTGTGTGTGAACGTAATGTGTGTGGACGCAGTATGTGTGGAAGCAGTATGTGTGGACGCAGTATGTGTGGACGTAGTGTGTGTGGACGCAGTGTGTGTGGACGCAGTATGTGTGGAAGCAGTATGTGTGGATGAGGAGTGTACCAGATAAACTCACTAGACATGAATGTTTCTATGCAGTTCCAAATATAGCTTTAGCTTACAACCCTATATTTTTTCTGAAAGATTCCTATATTTGATGTGGTCTTGTGTTTAAGGGAAAGGGGAACCCCTCATGTTTGGTACTTTGACCACCAACCAAGCTCACACTTTCATTTGTGGTATACATTCATTTGTGGTATACATGTATTCATAATTATGTTGCTGAACGTGCAGTTAAAAGGGTGTATAATGAACAGATCCACGTACATTTGAACGTATTTTGACCATATCCTGTATAACAGCTTGACAAGATTAAAGTTGTTATATGCGAATATATCATTAAATATAACTTAAATGCTAAAAAGCGGTATACCACGCTGAACGCAATACGTTAATGCTATGAGGAAGATGGGAAGTAACTCTTCCAGTTTATATGAAGCCTTGAATGAATTGCCCCCCTTGTGCTATTGACAGCGCTAGGCATTTTCGTGGGCGTCCAATTGCTGCAGCAAGCAATGCACCTATGTAAATAGGTTGATTGTCATGAAACATAAATAATACCCTGTTGGCTTGAATTAACATGAACATTCGAGAACTACACTTTGCTCTACGAATCGAATAGACTACATACAGTATGTAATTTCGTAAAATTAACGCACAATTAATTGCAGGCATATGCTTCCCCGTTTAATTAGGAAATGTACTGAATAAGGTGAATACTTGAAAATCGCTAAATTAAATTTAAGACGAATAATTGATAAATGATCTAAAACTGCATTGATTTCCAACTTTCATTTAAAACTAGTTGATGTTTTTTCTGTGACCTTTATCAATATCAAAGAGATGCCAAGAACTGTTATCTACTCGGTATACCAAATCCAAATCTACATTCTTCTACACTGTTGAAAGCGCACTTCGAACAAAAACGACCAATATAGCCATACTTAGGCGGCACTTTCTCCAACAATGGAAAACAAACATAAAAACACCACACTTTGGCCAACTCTACACTACACTAGGCTCCTTCAGACGCAACCTCAGACATGCCCCCTTTGTTGCCGGAAAACCGCATGCCAAACGTCCGATCTAAGTGTGAGAACGGGATTGTTTTGTGGGACTCATACCAGCTAAGCCATATAGACAAACAAGAGGGAATAAAACTCGGGAACAGTCTAAGGGAGGGAACGTTTAAAACAAATTCCGTACCGGCTGTAGATTTACGTATACTAAAGAGTACATGGGGTACATTTAAGTATCGGACCTCCTCCTAGTATCGTGCCTTTAGCCAAAAACCCCTTAAGAAGTGCTGGATAGTTAGCTTTTTTTTTCAATTTTAAGGAAATGTAATTTATTTTATGGCTATCCATGATTACTACGACGATCATTCTCATGATTTCCAGTGTTCGTTGGAAAGTGGGTGAAGTTTACTCCAGGGTGATGCTATGATTTTTTATTACGTAACACACCGTTATGTTAGTTTGTTCATGGATTAATAAATGTAGTAGCTTTATCAAATGTTTTATATGCCGCTTATTTTTGAATAAGTGTAAAAAAATATTATTATTTTAAGAACAGTATTAGCAAGAGTTTCGTTTTTCCATTAAGTTACTTTTTTAGAACAAGCACATGCGCATAGTAAAAAATCTTAGCAACCAATCAGAAGGGACGATACTATGAGACAATTGTACATGAAACAGATTAATACAGGGAGTTTTGTCAAAACATTTCCGATCTAAATGCAATTTCCGTTGTTATGTAAAATAATAGAAATTTAACTATAGATTGACATATAACACATGCGTGTTTTTGTATTTGTTCACTTCCAAAATTCGTGCGTATTCATTAAGAGGGCCGATACTACGGAGAGACTTCATAGCACCCGAGCCGACAATGACCAATGCAGCGCTAGTCCGTCGGTTGAAATAACCCAATAATCGCGTTTGATCCAACGCGTTTATATTTTATTGTTTACGAACATTTGATTCAGTGACTAAATCTCATTTCATATAGCTTGAAGCGTATGTTACTTAACCAGTGATTGATTTGACAATGTTATGAGAATTCAACATTATTATCGTGGATGTCGCTTCCATATTTTGCACGAGAACTGCAAAGCGCGCACTTCAGCAACATTTGATTGGTCGGCACTACACGTCATTTTCCCACTCACTGTCAACGAGCGATAGTTTCGCTTAAGGTAAATACATAAACTAGCGACAAAATCTGAGGATGGCAAAATGAGTGGATATAAGTTTTGCTTTCTAGAAAAATTACACAGACGATGCATATGTATGATTTGTAAACTTCCTATGAAGGATCCAGTGCAGATAACTTCGTGCGGACACCGTTTTTGTGATATTTGTTTACAGCAATTTCTCAGGTAAGATATAACACGATTCATATTACAATAATTTCAAACAGGAAGTTGAACTTTGAATCATAATGCATGATATAATATTTGCATGAGCATATGAGCATGCATACAGTTGTTTGATGCGGGAGTGGCTCTGAACGATAACAGATTCTTACAAAAATTTATTTAAGCAAACAGCGCAGACCCTAATGAGACACCACATCATGCGGCGTCTCATCTGGGTCTACGCTGTTTGCCAAGGCCTTTGTCTAGACGCTAGGCATAAATAGGTTAAATTTAGTATAAAACTTCAGCCTGTTCATTCACCAAACATTTTGTAAAAAACAACAACAGCCATATGTATATTACTTTTGCATGTGATAACTCAGTTATTGTAACTGTTATGTTACTCTTACAAGCTATGTTAATCGTTATCTGTATGTAGTATCTGATGTAATTTAGCATGTCAAGCAAGTAACCATATATTATACTGTGATAGAAGAATTAAGTGTTACATTAACCACAGGTACTGGTCGTGATTTATGTTTGTAAACCATAATATGCTTGCTTAGTCAAAGCATATCACACAAGCTAAAAAACTTAACTTTCAAAGTAAATTACTCAACAGGACTAATAGCAGAACTGATCATTGATCAATTGCTCTTATCACGTATTCCCATTATTTATAAGTTCCGCTATACCGGGGTTCATGAATTTTGCAGGTTTTGTGTTTGTAACAGATCAGTGTCACTTAAGGGATTAATTTTGTTCCCAACCTAGCACTTCATCCATGATTTTTAGTGTTTCTCTGATAAATCATCGAGATTTACGACTCATAAGCAGGAAATTGTGATATTAAATCACTATTACCATGGTGACAAAACTGAATATTTGAACAAAGTATGCTTTTAGCCTGATTCATTAAAAGCGTTCTCTTGATTATGTCAATGATGTTTGATTTTTTAGATGGTTTTCTGTCTCAACTTTAGATTGCATCACACACCCTTGACCCCTTCCAGTGAAATTCCAAATCTCATTGTTAGATTGTACATTCACTTCATATACTGCCCTTTACCTTAACATATGCATCATGTTATAATCAAATCTCATTTGTAAAATCAATACAAAAGAGTCGAATTAGCTGCCATTGCCACAAAGTAACATTAAAATTAGCATCGTCTTCATAGAAGTCTTCATACTGCTATCCCTCATCATATGAGTCGCGTTCTGAGAAAACTGGGCATAATGCATGTGCGTAAAGTGTCGTCCCAGATTAGCGTGTGCAGTCCGCACAGGCTAATCTGGGACGACATTTTTCGCCTAAACTTGATTTTCGGTAAGGAGGGGCTTCCTTGAAACTAAAATTACCATACAAGCGGAAAATTTCGTCCCTGATTAGCCTGTGCCGATTGCACAGGCTAATCTGGGATGACACTTTACGCACATGCATTAAGCCCAGTTTTCACAGAATAAGGCTCATATCATTGCCTCATGGTGTACTGAAGGCTCATATCATTGCCTCATGGTGTACTTATATAATTGCCTCATGGTGTACTGAAGGCTCATATCATTGCCTCATGGTGTACTGAACGCTCATATCATTACCTCATGGTGTACTGAAGGCTCATATCATTGCCTCATTGTGTACTGAAGGCTCATATCATTACCTCATTGTGTACTGAAGGCTCATATCATTGCCTCATTGTGTACTGAAGGCTCATATCATTGCCTCATGGTGTACTGAAGGCTCATATCATTGCCTCATTGTGTACTGAAGGCTTATATCATTGCCTCATAGTGTATTCATATCATTGCCTCATGGTTTACTCATATCATTACCTCATGGTGTATAGAAGGCTCATATCATTGCCTCATGGTGTACTCATATCATTGCCTCATGGTGTACTGAAGGCTCATATCATTGCCTCATGGTGTACTGAAGGCTCATATCATTGCCTCATGGTGTACTGAAGGCTCATATCATTGCCTCATGGTGTACTGAAGGCTCATATCATTGCCTCATGGTGTACTCATATCATTGCCTCATGGTGTTCTCATATCAAGGTCTCATTGTGTACTGAAGGCTCATATCATTGCCTCATGGTGTACTGAAGGCTCATATCATTGCCTCATGGTGTACTGAAGGCTCATATCATTGCCTCATGGTGTACTGAAGGCTCATATCATTGCCTCATGGTGTACTGAAGGCTCATATCATTGCCTCATAGTGTACTCATATCATTGCCTCATGGTGTACTGAAGGCTCATATCATTGCCTCATGGTGTACTGAAGGCTCATATAATTGCCTCATGGTGTACTGAAACATATACCTCAGGTCATTATGTTCATTTCATTTCAAGTGCAGTGATCCATTACTATTGATTGCAAATGAAAGCTGAACATAAATTGTATCTTTAATCAGGACCTCTGATTGCTGGTAGTGATTATATTGAGCAGATTGTAACAGCAGTTCCTTGATAGGTAAATCAAGCAAAGTACAATTGGGTCGTTTAATTAACCCATTTATGCCTAGTGGACTCTCCCATCCTTCTAAATTGGATCAATTTATTTCCAAAATTAGGGATGTCTAGTATATTTATTTCTAATATTTAGAATATAACTTACAGAAATTCCTTTAAGCAAACAGCGCAGACCCTCTCATCTGGGTCTACGCTGTTTGCCAAGGCCTTATTTCTAGACGCAAGGCATAAATGGGTTAATGACCTAGAAGTGTCTTTGCAATATTTACAGGTTAGAAACTTTTCAGGTATATAACTGCATATATGTCCTCTAATCATGTAAATTATGGCTGACTGACTGTAGAATCTAGCATATTTCTTGTCATAAAAATTGTTTAAGCATGAAATTATTGTGTTTATATTTTCAAGAATGTCTACTAAAACTGAAATACTGTAAAACAGTTAAATTTTGTGGATTTCACTGATCCACTGAACCACAAATTCAAGTACCAACGATTATTTACACATTTTAAATCCGAAATCTGTCATTTCCGAATGTTATTTACAGTACTTTTAAAATCAAGCACGGTATTTAAACTGTACATCAACGATTGTTCTCTTTTGCGTGACATCATATTAACAGTTTGCAGATTTATCTCATATATCAATTAGTGCCAATTTAAGTTAAAAGAGACATAACGGTTTTCACATGTGTATTTTAAGGACCTTATTACTCAATTGTTACTACTAGGGGACCTATTGCCCTGAGAATTGCAAATATTGTCAAAATAACATTGATGGCAATTAGCGAGCGGGACCCACAAGTGCGCTGCTTTATTGCTCTAATCGGCAACACTTTCATGCTTCAGTGCACATTAACCTCAAGTCTTGCTGTCAACGCAGATTAGCGGATTATGCTTTGTTATTACTCTGGTTGTTTTAATAAAAGTTTAATTATTTGACAGTCAGTCTGTCCTGAAAATTTGAAATCCACGAAATTACGTATCAACGAATTAGTTGTTTTTTATTTGAAATCCACAAATTTACGTGTCAACGATTTAGTTGTTTTTTACTAAACCACGAAAATTTTATACCGACGCATTTCTATACATTTACAGTATGTAGACTTTTTAAAAACTGGAATAGTTTTTCTTAAAAAAACTTATGTCATCTGCACCAGCACATAGTCAAGTTATAATCCAGTGATGTTTCATGGAATTATGGTATGTTTTGCCTCAAAATGGACTGCAGACATTTGGAATATTGTCAACTGTTTGCAGTTTCTTAGTTGTTCCTTGCTTTAGGTGAATAGTGGGGTTCTGAAAATTTGTCTGCAAAAGTATGACTGTTAGCCATTAACTAAAAAATTGAGAATTGAAGCAAGCTGTTGTATCTGTTTAGTACTTTCTTCTAGTTACAATAGTCTTACACTCAACCCACATCTGCCTTGAGAAAAAAATCACAGTAAAATACTTTACATTACTGTTTTGCATAAGTTTGTATAATGAAAATAGTGCACTGTGAGCTTAATTATAATGGCTCAACACAGCCCTTCTTTACGTTCACTGGGGCAGGTCAGCCTATAGAGGTGTTTGCAAAGACAGAGTAAATGAACTCTGAAATACAAAAATACATGCGCGTAGCACAGCAGCTGAGGCTAGTAAGAAGCTACGTTAATAACAGCTGATTCCTAATCAGATTAACTGGCAAAAACTGAAAACCACAATACCAATTTACTAAGTGATCAATAGAAAGATTTTTTGATCTATGTAAAGCAAAAACTAATTTGAAAAAGAAATGTTTTATTTTTATATGTATATAAATTCCATTTCATTCTTGTTTCATAATGATAAGTAATACACTGTTCATTGAGAGAAAAGCGTGACAATCGCAAATATTTGAGTCGCGTTCTGAGAAAATTGGGCTTAATGCATGTGCGTAAAGTGTTGTTCCACATGGACTACACTTTCCGCCGCAATAGGATTTTTGCTAAGAAGAGACTTCTTTTAAACAAAAAATGTCATAAAAGCGGAAAATGTCGTCCCTGATAAGCCTGTACGGACTGCAAAGGCTAGTCTGGGATGACACTTTACGCACATGCATTATGCCCAGTTTTCTCAGAACAAGGCTCATATGATCTATATTCGCTTAAGCTCAACAAAAAACAACAAAAAGGTTTGTTTTCATCATTTTCAATATTTTTGTGTTTTGAAATCTGTTTAAATAACACTATATTAATATTAAAACCATCTTTTCACGTGGATGGCAAACTTTGCATTTTAACTGAGTACTAGACCACTATATTGTCCGGGGAAAACATATTGGACTATTGATAATGTTGATAGAACAGTATTATTTCAAAATGTGAAATCTGAAATATTATAGTGTCATGAGCAGAGGGATATTGTTTAATTATCCAGCCACAAACATTTGCTGTACTCCGTCAGTCAGTATTGAAATTGTTCATGAAAGACTGAATAGGCTACAGAAAAATTTGCCAGTTTGCTATAAATAACAGTATGACTTAAATTCCCTTCAATTCAATTTCTCGAAAAGTATTGTTCTTACTTGTTCCATTTATAAAAACAAAAACAATTGTAAATCAAAACTTTTTCTGCGAAGTCCTTTTTAGTGGGCAATTGCCAGTCTGGTCAGTAGATACCTTATGCGACCACAAAACCTTGTCTTAATATTGTAAATGAGCATTGATCTAATTCAAACATGTGGGTACACAATAATATTATCTTTTTTTTATCAACAAGGTAATTGGCAAGAACCTTATAGAAATAAAACTTTAATAATAATAATTATAATAACATATATATTTGGAACAGATCGATGTTAGGATTAAACTCCAATATGCAGGCGATTTTATTATTGTATCTGTGTTTTCAGTTTCAAATGTCAAATTCATGTTATGTTTTTTTTTACACTGTGCTTTTAAAATACAGATCTACCCATGTTGTTCAATATGCGGTACGCTGGGCTGCAGCTACCGTAACCATAAACCTTCACTTATTAATACCTCGGCCACACGTACTGTTACAGTTCTCAATATGGTCATATCGACAACGACGCTTTCATGATATCGCATGATAATAGGGTGTAGTATTCTTATAAAACTATTTGCGATATGTTTATGATTGCTCAATGAACTTGGAACTTTTCACAAATACCTATGAACACATTTTAGGTGTTGGCTCATATTATACCTAAAGGAGGGTGAAACGCGCCCTCTTTGTGATTTGCATCGCACCCGGGTGCGTTTATTAGGATAAAGACGGTATGAAGTTTATTTCAAAAACTATAAATGGGATTCAACCATTAAAAATTGGATTTGTCCAACATATGCATTTGTAGTGAACGTAGTCTTAATATTAATAGGTCTAATGTGTGGTAAATATGTTAGGGTAAAGGATAAAAATTGTCCATTGCTGAGCAAATTTTATATGCTCATTTGCATTTTTGATTCCAATTAAAACTGCATTAATCTTGGCATTTATCTGCCTATACAAGGTTAATGTTATATTATAGGTATGGTTTTCAATTCAAAAGAACATTGAAAATCAAACCTGTGGTATATTGTAACTATATATACCATATATCAGGTGAACAATGCTATTTTCATAAACGTGATAATTCTGTCTCATGGGTTAATATGTTGTTCCTAATACGACAACGTATCATCTTGGAAAGAAGAAAAGATGAAGATGAGGTTTTGTTGCTGCCACCTGCTATCAGATGATTTTATTATTTGACTGATAATCATATTTAGTGCTCTGTTTAGATGGTAAATTACTTCTTTTATAAGGTAAATCAATAAATTCCAGCACATTGTATTCCCAGTTGGAATAGCATTCCTCATAAATTTTTCATAAACGGCATACCAGAAGTCATACCAGAAGTGACACCATGTATCATATAGAATCCATATTTGCCAGGCAGGTAAATATGCCAATATTGTTTGATCTTTAAAACACTTTCAGTGCTGGAACCGAATTTTGAAGGCCTTTGCAAACAGTTTGGATCCAGATGATCTGTTAGCTCTTCTTATAGAATTCTTTGAAAAAAAATCGAAGAAAATGCTAATTTTAGAAATTAAGCAGACAACATTTTAGCAGACAACAAATTTCCCAGCATGCAAAGGGTTAAAACAGTAACTTACTTAGGCCATAGAAAATAAATAACTAGATTCTTATTTAAATTTTGGGGAAAATTGGGGCGGGTGGGTGGGTTTTATTTTTTACTTTTTATTAAATATGTCGGACCTATGTATTAAGTAATGAAATGTTCACGAATTTGTTAGTTTATATGCATAATGCCTATATGTATGTATGTATGTATGTATGTATGTATGTATGTATGTATGTATGTAAAATTATATAGAATAAAAGAAATACATTATCAAAATTTGACTATTGTGTTTTATTTTAACCTTTTAATATAATGTTTAACATATTCTGACATTCAATAAAACATTGACTACACCAAGTATTAAAGAAAATACAAATTGGTAACAGAACTCTTTACATTATTTTTAGCTCCACGGGCCAGAGGCCAGCAGGGCTTATGTCATGGTCCTGTGTCCGTCATGCGTGCGTCCGTGCGTGCGTTAACTTTTCCTTAAAACATCTTCTTCTCCTAAACTACTGGTCCAATTCTGATGAAATTTCACAGGAATGTTCCTGGGGTGAACCTCTTTCAAATTTGTTCAAATTATGCCCCTGGGGTCAAATTTGACCCTGCCCCAAGGGTCACAAAAATGAAAATTTGCTTATATAAGGCCTATTTTGTGAAAACTTTCAAAATATCCTCGTCCATAATCATTGGGCCTAGGGCTATCAAATTTGGTATGTAAAGACATCTAATAGTCCTCTACCAAATTTCTCCAAATTATGCCCCTGGGGTCAAATTTGATCCTGCCCTGGGGGTCACAAAATTGAACATTTGCTTATATAAGGCCTATTTTGTGAAAACTTTCAAAATCATCTCGTCCGTAACCATTGGGCCTAGGGCTATCAAATTTGGTATGTAGAGACATCTAATAGTCCTCTACCAAATTTCTTCAAATTATGCCCCTGGGGTCAAATTTGACCCTGCCCCGGGGGTCAAAAAATTGAACATATGCTTATATATGGCCTATTTTGTGAAAACTTTCAAAATCTTCTCGTCCATAACCATTGGGCCTAGAGCTATCAAATTTGGTATGTAGAGACATCTAATAGTCCTCTACTAATACTCTACTACAAATTTCTTCAAGTTATGCCCCTGTCATCAAATTTGACCCTGTCCCGGGGGTCACAAAATTGAACATCTGCTTATATAAGGCCTATTTTGTGAAAACTTTCAATATCTTCACGTCCATAACCATTGGGCCTATGGCTATCAAATTTGGTATGTAGAGACATCTAGTAGTCCTCTACCAAATTTCTTCAAATTATGCCCCTGGGGTCAAATTTGACCCTGCACCGGGGGTCACAAAATTGAACATATGCTTATATAAGGCCTATTTTGTGAAAACTTTCAAAAACCCCTCGTCCATAACCATTGGGCCTAGGGCTATCAAATTTGGTATGTAGAGACATTTAACAGTCCTCTACCAAATTTGTTCAAATTATGCCCCTGGGGTCAAATTTGACCCTGCCCCGGGGGTCACAAAATTGAACATATGCTTATATAAGGCCTATTTTGTGAAAACTTTCAAAATCTTCTTGTCCATAACCATTTGGCCTAAGGCTAAACAATTTAGTATGTAGAGACATCTTACAGTCCTCTACCAAATTTCTTCAAATTATGCCCCTGGGGTCAAATTTGACCCTGCCCCTGGGTCACAGAATTGATCATATGCTTATATAGGGTCTATTTTGTGAAAAATTTTCAAATCTTTCTGTCCATAACCATTGGGCCTAGGTCTTCCAAATTTGGTATGTAGTGACATCTTATAGTCCTCTACCAAGTTTTTTCAAATTATGCCCCTGGGGTCAATTTGACCCTGCCCGAGGGTCACAAAATTGAACATATGCTTATATAAGGCTAAGCTATTTTGTGAAAACTTTAAAAATATTCTTGTCCATAACTGTATCGCATAGGGCTACCAAATTTGGTATGTAGTGACATGTAATAGTTCTCTTCTTAGTTTGTTCCAATTATGCCCCTGGGGTCAAATTTGAAACTGCCCCGGCGGTCACAAAATTGAATAGATGCTTATAAAGGT
Organism: Dreissena polymorpha; assembly: GCF_020536995.1. Taxonomy (NCBI): domain Eukaryota; kingdom Metazoa; phylum Mollusca; class Bivalvia; order Myida; family Dreissenidae; genus Dreissena; species Dreissena polymorpha. The sequence goes on along the minus strand of NW_026273342.1, from coordinate 315,826 downwards.
CTTATTTTTTGAAAACTTTTAAAATCTTCTTGTCCATAAACATTGGGGGTAGGGCTACCAAATTTGGTATGTAGTGACATCTTATAGTCCTCTACCCAGTTTGTTCAAATTATGCCCCTGGGGTCAAGTTTGACCTTGTCCCGAGGGTCACAAAATTGAACATATGCTTATATAAGGCCTATTGTGGGAAAACTTTCAAAAATCTTCTTGTCCATAACCGTATGGCATAGGGCTACCAAATTTGGTATGCAGTGACATGTTATAGTTCTCTTCTTAGTTTGTTCAAATGATGCCCCTGGGGTCAAATTTGAAACTGCCCCGGGGGTCACAAAATTGAATATATGCTTATAAAGGGCTTATTTTGGCTCGATTGGTCATTGTCGGCTTGGGTACTACTTACATGTACCCTCCTCCGATGTCATAAAACGCGCTACCGATTACTGTAAAACGATATTGTTTATCTTAAACAAACTTCTCTGTTAAAAAACTGCTTCAACATGCTTTTTGTGTATGAGTTTCGATAACATAGATGCCATTTAACAAAAAATTTGACATACATGTGAACATAATTAGTTAAAAAGAACAGCCGACAACGACCGATTTAGCGTTCAAATTCCCAGGTACGCTTTAGTGTATTTACCGTACCTGGGGTACATGTAAGTATACTCAAGAGTACCCGAGGTACTTGTAAGTAGTACCCGAGCCGACAATGACCAATCGAGCCTTATTTTGTGAAAACTTTAAAAACTTCTTTTCCATAACCATTGGGTGTAGGGCTACCAAATTTGGTATGTAGTGACATCTTATAGTTCTCTACCAAGTTTGTTCAAATTATGCCCCTGGGGTCAAATTTGACCCTGCCCCGAGGGTCACAAAATTGAACATACACTTATATAAGGCCTATTTTGTGAAAACTTTAAAAATCTTTTTGTTCATAAACATTGGGCCTTGTGCTACCAAATTTGGTATGTAGTGAAATCTTATAGTTCTCTACCAAGTTTGTTTAAATTATGCCCCTGGGGTCAAATTTGACCCTGCCCCAGGGGATCAAAAAATGGAACATATGCTTATATAAGGCTTATTTTGTGAAAACTTCAAAAATCTTTCTGTCCATAACCATTCGGCCTAGGGCTACACAATTTGGTATGTAGTGACATTGTATAGTCCTCCACTTAGTTTGTTCAAATTATGCCCCAAGAGTCAAATTTGACCCTGCCCTCGGGGCCACAAAATAGATTATATGTTTATATAGTGCCTATTTTGTGAAAACTTAAAAAATTCTTTTGTCCTTAACCATAAGGCATAGGGCTACCAAATTTGGCTCGAAGTGACATCTAACAGTTCCCTACCAAGTTTGTTCAAATTATGCCCCTGGGGTCAAATTTGACCCTGCCTGGGGGGTCACAAAACTGAACATACGCTTATATGGGGCCTATTTTGTGAAAACTTTAAAAATCTTCTTGTCCATAACCATTGGGCCCAGGGCTACCAAATTGGTATGTAGTGACATCTAATAAATCTCTACCAAATTTGTTCAAATAATGCCTCTGGGGTAAACTTTGACCCTGCCCTGGGGGGTCACAAAATTGAATTAACGCTCATTAAGCGCCTATTTTGTGAAAACTTTAAAAATCTTCTTGTTGAAAACCATTCAGACTATGGTTACCAAATTTGGTATGCAGTAACATCTTATAGTCCTCTACCAAGTTTGTTCAAATTATGCCCTTTGGGTCAAATTTGACGCTGACCCGCGGGTCACAATATTGAACATTATATACGCTTATATCTTGCTTATTTTGTGAAAACTTTTAAAATGTTCTTGTCCTTAATTCTAGGACCTAGGGCTACCATATTTTGTATGTACATGTAGTGAGATATAGTAGTCCTCTACAGAGTTTGCTGAAATTATGCCCCTGGGGTTAAATTTGACCAAGCCCAGGGGGTCACAAAAGTGTACATGTGCTTAAATAGGGCCTATATTTAAATATTTGCACATGCAGAGAATATTTGTTTCAGTTTTTTTTCAGCAGTTGAGCGATACAGGGCCATCATGGCCCTCTTGTTTCAGTACGACTAGATATTATTGATTAAAACATGGTATGCATGGAGATTTATGGAAAGTTTCAGGGTTGTCTCCAATACTAAAGTATATAAAATTTCCTAGACAGCCGACAGCTTGACTAACTAAAACATTGGGTGCCACCTGTGACAATTTTAATTTATTTCGGCCGACTAGGGCACAGACAATTTTCAGGTGGTCAACTTTCAATGGGGCTTGATCATACGAACCACAAATGAACTCATCGTACAGGTCCGCGAGAGTTAAAGTTTCTGCACATTTTGACAACCCATACCAATCTTTTATGGTTGTAACGCTGTTTCTACACCTCAAAATTAAAAACATTTTGTTGTTGTTTTCGCTCAATCACTTAAATTCCAGACGACGCTCGTGCACCGAAAAAAATCAATAATCGTCTCGGAGACATTGAATTGCCGATTCAGACTTCGCAATTTTCATACTCATTCAGTCCTCAGTATTTTGCGGCTCAATTTTTTTTACAGATTTTTTTTCAAAATAAAAAATGTTCGGGCGGGACAATTTTCGATGGGCGGGCAGGGATGAGAATCTAGGAATTTATTTTCTATTGCCTTACTCAGCCAACCTGCGGTGTAACAATTGCATTAAACAAAATACAAAATTTGTTTGTTTCTTTTTGGAAAAATGAAGACTTTCAACATTCATATTCTGTTTGCGTGAATGATTAATGCATGCTTTGATATTTATCATTCTTTTTTTAACTTTGCATTCCACAGCTCTTCGTCACAATCTGTACCTTATGTTAGAATAAAGGACCCTTACAGAAATGAAAAGGTTGCCGCTATGTAGCAGCAATCTTGCGGCTACAAAGCGGCTACCTTTTTTTGTAGCCACAACTACTAGCCAGAAAGTAGCCGCTAGCGGCTACCGTGTGGCGATCTTATGGCTATTAGTAGCCGCTAGCGGCTCTTATAGCCACTAGAGGCTCATTGTAGCAGCTAGCGACTCATAGTAGCCAGAAGATTGCCAGAACATATTCTTGTATAAAAAAAAGTGCAATTGTGAGCCAGATGGTAGCCACAACCAATACTTTAATATTAATCTTGAAAACACAAAAGGCTTATAGTAGCCACTAGTGGCTCTTAGTAGCCAGAACATTTTCTTTGTCAATAGAATGGCACTCGTGAGCCAGAAGGTAGCCACAATTGTAGAATGACATCATATTGTGTATGATGTCATGACATCACTGATGATGTCATCAGACAAAAATTCAAAATGGATGAAGAATCTGACAAACAAAAAGAAGTTATACTGGGGAAGAGTTAAAATCACTGTAAGTAAGTTGTGGTGATTAATACAGTTTCAATTGGTGTATAATAATGAAAAAGCATGTTTTTTTTATAAAAACCTGCACTATTGAAATATTAAATTTGATTGTTCATACCCAAAAAAGGACTCAATAACTTTTACAATCAAAATATTTTGTGAAATGAACATATGAGCCACAATCCACATGGATTGTTGCTCTTAAGATGGTCTACGTTTAAGATTGTTCTAATTGTTTGGGCTCTCTCAATATATAGATCACTTAATTGAGCAAATTAATCAATATTTTGAAAACGTTTAAATGTTCATCTCTGTATAAGAATGTTTTTCTTTAATAAAATGTGTTAAATTAAAATGAATGAAATTTGTTGTTATTAACTAGAGCAAATAATACAATTTTCTCTTAGTAGAAAATGCATTGCTTTGCAAATTATAATTAGGCTAGTCAATCTACAACTATACCTCGAACTAGTTGCAAAAGAATTAATATTGGCCTCTAACATAGCTTACCTATGTTACTTATGAACTATGAAAAAGTTGCAACTTGAGATGGAGGGCTAAATGAGATATTAGCGATTATATTTGGTGAATATCAGGTAAAAAATACCCAACAATTCATGGCACTTATTTTACACCGTAGAGACAACTCTTCAACCTCCGTTATAGTTTGCACGCGCCACAAATGTAAACTAAAGATGTGAGCAAATACTGCGATATGTTATTTCGATAATATCTCAGAAAGATGTCAGAAAAATGGACAAGTGAGTAATATTTGCACATTTTCCATTGATTAAACACTATAATTCATGCTTTATCAACATTATTTGCTATAAAATTGCAAATATACGTTCAAAGACATTGACCTTTTTCGCCGATATTGATTTTATGACAAAGAGCAAATATACATATAAAACCATATTTAAAATGAATCTTGCTTGCATATAGTATAAAAGGAAACATTTGTAGTATTTAAAAAAAAATGCGAGGTAAACTGTTTTATTAAAGAAAATATGTTCGCTTAAATCAATGACGTCACACGGATTTTTTTGGAAGCAAAAAAGTATGGAAGCGTCGAAGTACCATAATGTACATAAAATAACGATTATTTGGTATAAAGATGTTTTTATTTTTTAGCATTATTTATTCATTCCGTGTTAATTTATCCTTTACAGGTAGATGGCATTCCTGGTCCGTGTGTGTTTTCATTGCTCTTCAAGTCGTGGATTTCTAAATCAAAGGAAATACAAGTGAGTTTAAAAAAAAAAACAGTTTTGGTGATTTAATTTATTTTTACCCTGCAGAAAATTGTATTCGCCAAGTACCATACAACTTTTGAAAACATTATGTCAATATAGGGGCACTTAAGATTAATGTCATATGAGACAAATTTCTTCATTATTGAGCAAACAATATTGCTGCAACTGAAAGAATTTCATGATAATTGAAACACATGCAAATATGTGGATATGTGTACAAACTGCTTTTAGATGAATCTGTTATTACACAAATACATATTTTACATTTCAGATGGAGATTCCCAATTCCTTTATACAGGAAAATGTTTGATGTTTTTTTTTTTTTTACTTTTGGAGGGGATTTTTTCTACAAAATGGGGGAAAAATATATACTCTTTTTTTAGTGGAATGGGGCCCCGAAATTGCCATAAAAGAACACTGACCCAGATTAGTTTTCTCGTCTGTATCGGTCATTTAATGTCCGGCTCAGGGCTACAAGAAGCATTATCAACTGTTTATGCTGGAAATGCTTTCACCCACATGATGATGGGAAAGGCTGTTAGTAGAGCAACCAGGGGACACTTTCTTGTCGACAATGCACTTCATGCGCTACTAATTTCAAAATCATTTGGAGTAGACTTACCTTTAGAGAGAAAATCATCTGATGAAATTACAATTTTCCCAAATCAACTGAAGATTCATGAAACAAACAGATGTGATGAGGAACAACCAATGCATTCGGATACAAATCTTATCCTTTCGGAGTTACCAGGCGTGTCTCACAAAGCCAAAATACTAGACCATCTGGATGATCTGTATGTCAAACTTCAAAATCATCAAATATCTAAAGACGATGTGTCCAAAAGTGATAGTTTCAAAGAGATTCAGGAGAACTTGATGGCTGTCAGGATGAAATTGAAGCACAACAAGACATCAGCATTGTGGTTCCAATACATGGATATGGTTTTGATCATTCAACAATTCATAAGAGCCGAAAGGACACGGGATTGGATATTTCGTCTCAAAACACTGAAGGAAATGTTGCCATATTTTGCAGCCTCGGGCCATAATTTGTATTTAAAATCGGCACATATTTACCTACAGAAAATAATTAAACTGGAAGAGGTGAATCCTGATGTTTATCAGCGATTTCTCAATGGATTTCATTGCATTAGACGTAGTGACAGATATTGGGCTGGTTTGTCAACAGATCTAACAATAGAACAAGTGTTAATGAGATCATTGAAAACCTCAGGAGGCTTAACAAGAGGACGGGGTATGACAGAAGAACAAAGAGCGTTGTGGGTTATGTCAATGCCAGCAAACGCCGAAATGAACCATGCAATGCAGCAATTCTCGAAGACTGACTATGAGACTAGTGATCAACATAAAGAAGAGGGAAAGTCAAGGTCCACCAGAGATGAAAGGAATTCTAAAGAAATAGTACGCTTTCTGAATGATCATTCACCGTTTGATGAATCTGACTCAAACTTAAGAAACATTGAAACTTGTGTTACGGCTGACGGAAGAGTGAATGTTGAAACTGCAAATAGGATAGGGCAAGACATCGTTAGCAATGTGACAGGAAAAACAGTGCTGACTTATTCCTTCAAAAGATCAAACAAGCAATAACGATGCGTGATAAAATGTCTCTGAAGGTCAGCGATGGCACAATACAAATAGATCCTCAGCTTCTTTTTCAAAGAATAACTGCAGTGGCTGATAGATATGTGGAAGATCTGTCATCAATATTCAAACACGAGCTATGCAGTATCCCTTCGTCATTGTTTGACAATGATGGATTATCTCGTGTCCCTCAGAAGTCCATGCTGGCTGATGCCATTTGGAAATTGGGCGATTGTTCCAAAACAACAGAACCATCAGGAACAACAGATGATCCCAACGTGTCGTATGTTTTAGACGGCGGCTCTCTTCTGCTGAAGATTCCTTGGTCTAAAAATAGTATGTTCACGTCGATTTGCAAAAAATACTTCAACCATATTTCACAGAGATATCCACATCAATTCACTACTGTGGTTTTCGATGGGTATTCTAACGGACCATCAACTAAGGATATAACACACCATCGTCGAAGTAGAGGCACGATTGACACCAATGTGAACTTCACATTCAATACTCCATTTAGATCGAAGAAGGAATCCTTTCTAAAAAATATGGCTAATAAGCAAGCTTTCATTACATTACTTGGCAAGTATTTGTTAGAAAAAAACGTTAATGTCAGATATGCACCAGCGGATGCTGACAGGCTTATCGTTGAAACCGCTGATATAATAGGGGACGTTTTTGTGATCGGTGAGGATACAGACCTTTTTGTGCTGTTGTGTTATCATGTCAGTGATATATCAAAACATGTTTATTTCAGATCAGAAAAACACAGTACTTCAATGAAATCCCCAAAAGTGCAGGACATGCATAAAACCCAAACTATATTGACAATGCAAATATGCAGTTTGCTACCCTTTTAACACACGTTAACAGGTTGCAACACTACCTCACAGATATTCGGCGTAGGGAAGATATCAGCAGTCAAAAATTTTCGAAATAATAAAACCTTTCAGGAAATTGCATCACGTTTCGTCGTCAGCCAAACAAAGGAGGAAAAAATAGAACTTGGAGAAAAGGCAGTATTATCAGTTCTTGGGGGTGATTTAAATATCACTCTTAACGCTGAACGTTTCAAACGTTTTTCTTCGCAAGTAATGCGAAGTACCACTGTTGTTCAAGTTCAAAGCTTACCTCCAACATCTTCTGCAGCAATATTCCACTCGCTTCGCGTTTACTTCCAGGAACAAAACTGGATATCAACTGCTATTCTCCAACTGGAAGAATGGGGCTGGGTGGTTTTTGATGGAGTTTTAGTGCCAATCAAAACACATTTGTAGTGTATGCTTGTAATATAAACAGATGTTGTTTTTTTTTTTAATACAAATGAAATTGTGACGGTGGGTCTACTAAAACACGATTTTTCGACATTTCCCACCATATTTCAGACTGCAACTTTTTTCCTGTGGTTATTTAGATATTATCCTTAATCAAAATGCAAAAAATATTTATTTTTGTTTAATGCTATTTACGGCTAGATTGACTAGCCTAAATATGGTATTGTAGCTTCATATATGTTCGTGGCTGTCAAGGATTGCTATCATTGGTCAGTACTTGGTAGAATACAATGGTCAGGTCTATATTTAAATAACCCCAAGGGAAAATTGTGAGGAATTGTGCATCTGCTTTGAAGTGTATATATCATGCAAAATTGTTATGCCCCCCTTCGAAGAAGAGGGGGTATATTGTTTTGCTGGATGTCTGTCGGTAGACCAGTTCATTAGCCTTGGACATTAGATGACCCCTATTGAAATTGGGGTCACTAGGTCAAAGGTCAAGGTCACTTTCACAATAGACCATAGCCAAAACTAGTAGCGGCAACATAGCTCGAACAAGTTGCGAGAGCACAGCCATAACTAGTAGCGGCAAGATAGCCGCAACCAGACGGGGCAACAGAGCTGCAACTAGTAGCGGCAACAGAGCTGCAACTAGTAGCGGCAACATAGCCGCAAGCTGCAACTAGTAGCGGCAACCAAGTTGCAACTAGTTGCCAGAGCAGAGTCAGAACTATAGCGGCAACATAGCCAGAACTTGAAGCAGCAACCGAGCCGCAACTAGTAGCCAGAAAGCTCTTTTGCATACGAAAAACTACCGAGCGGCTACAAAGCGGCAACTAGTAGCGGCAACTGAGAAGCAACATTGCGGCAACTTAGTATATTAATACTTTTTAGTTGTTCGCTTGCTGACAACTAAGGTTAGTGGTATGCGTTGCAAATAGGTGTTCTCTTAACTACGCTAAGAACGATAACTACCGCATCAGCCTGTTTATACTTCACCACTAGTACACTGCAGACAGTGAGTGTGTGTATGTTATCAATAGTGTTTAACCCATTTATGCCTAGCGTCTAGAAAAAAGGCCTTGGCAAAAAGCGTAGACCCAGATGAGAAGCCGCATGATGCACCAAATCAGTGGTGTCCCAGATTAGCCTGTGCACACTGATTAGCCTGTGCAATGCGCACAAGCTAATCAAGGACGACACTTTCTGATTTCATGGTGTTTGTCGTTTAAAGAGAGTCTCTGGTACTGGGATGACAATTAATGCATATGCATTAAGTTCTGTTTTCCCGAAATGAAGCTTAAATTATCTTTTCTGTTAAAGATTTGAAAAAAAAATTAAAAGTGATAATAACTTCAAAGTAACCTGGCTAAGAAAGCAAATAAACAAAATCACTTTTAAATCAAATAAACAACTAATGAGTTCTAAAGTTTTACCCTTGTGGCATTTTTAGTAAACGTCTAAAAGGGACCTTTTCACAGTTTGTCATTAAATGCTTAATATTGATAAATGTAAACATTGGATCTTAAAAGCTCCATTAAAAAAACACAAGCATATAAATAAAGAAACAAAAAAAAGTTACACTCAACTGGGCTCGAACCACTGACCCCTGGAAATTTTTTATATTGTATAGACCACTTGGCCATCCGTGCTCATACAATGAGAGATGTATTTCATACTTTATATGAAGCAATCCTCGTAGAATGAAAAAATATAATGACAACAACAGAGCTCTCCAAATAATTAAATCCTTTAATCAATTTTACAAAATGTGAAAAGGTCCCTGAAATGTCTTCAGACTTGCAAATTGAATGAGCTCAATACACTGTCAGATCTTACATCATGAATAGCTTACAGGTTTAGTGGTTGCCTGTTAGCATGGGGCCAGTATATTTAAACCCAGGAAACTCAACTTCAAAAGTTGGTTACAGTTGTGCTAAAAAACAGGGCAACTAGCTTTTTCGAAGCTTTAAACAACACAATCCAATAAATTTACATAGAATACAAATTGGCGACTGTGGATCAATTTATTTGGCTTAGGAAATGTTTCTATTTAGGCTCACAACAAAACATGATGCATTAAAAGTCTGTCATGTCAGCATAATTGTTGCTCAATAATGTATAGAAAATAAATAAAGTATTAGATACACATAACACAACATGTACACGACTCAAGGCTTGTTATTCTTTAGCAAGGCAACGGAAATTCTAAAGATGGTTGCCAGTGCAGCAACCAATTGCAAAAAAAGAGACATATTGTTGTTATAAGTCCCCTACCGGTTTCACCGAAGGGGACTTTTTTTTTCTCTATGTGCGTCTGTGAGTTTGTCACACTTTTATGGATCCTGTGATAACTTTAAAAGTTCTTAATATTTTTTCATGAAACTTGGAACATGGATAGATGGCAATATGGACATAATGCACGTCATTTCATTTTGTTCCTACGTCTAAAATTCTGGTTGCTATGGCAACATATAGACTAGAAATACTGCTGAAAATGGTGTTTTTTTGGATCCTGCGATAACTAAAAGTTCTTAATATTTTTTCACGAAACTTGGAACATGGATAGATGGCAATATGGACATAATGCACGTCATTTCATTGTGTTCCTACGTCAAAAATTCTGGTTGCTATGGCAACAAATAAAAAAAGTATTCTGACAATGGTGGAATTTCTGACAATGGTGGAGCCGGTACTTTCATTGCTTGACAATAGTCTTGTTTTGTCTAAGTTATCTCTATAACATTAATATGAGGATAAACAGTGCACCAACATCTCGACCTGTGCTTTAAGACTTAGGCTAGTATTCCATCTATCCGCATCCGTATCCACATCCGTATCCGCAAAATCATAATGCGGATGCTATATTCCATTTATCCGCATACCTCGAACATATCTTTATTTTTGTATATGGATAAAACTAAAAATTATAATTGAGAGAATTATTATGAAGGACAAGCGTGAATTTAAGTCGATTTAAGGTACAAATCATCATTCTGTCTGTTAAAGAATACAACTGGTAAATACCTGAAACATCTTCTTTTAGTGCCTTGGCTATGCTTTACCAATAATTTGAAGTAAAATCAGAGTCCCGATATGCAGAACTGCGTTGGTTGTATTATAACGGGTAATTTTTCAAGAATTCGATAGTTTTTCAGTTGATTTTTGAGATGACAGCTACTCTCATCGTGCTAAATCCCGTCCGTATCTTGTCCGCATCCGCATTAGAATGCTCACTTGAGTGTTCTTTTGCGGACGCCTTTTGCGCATGCGGATATACGGATGCGGATGTGGATGAATGGAATAAGCGCAGTGCATTTCAACTTGTTCTATTTTTTTGCGGATGCGGATATGCGGATGCGGATACAGACAGATGGAATACCAGCCATACTCTCTATAAATTTGAATGGGTTGTGTTCATTTCAAACTTTTGTTATAAAAAAGCTATAACATAGTTTTGAAAACTGAGTTGCGTCTAAGATTATGCAATAGCAAACAACTTCAGTGCTTCAGCGCTTTGATTTTTAATTCACCTGAGCACAACATGCTTATAGTGAGCTTTTGTGATCGCCTTTGGTCCGTCATTGGTCGTGTGGCGTGCGGTGTCAACATTTTGCCTTGTGAACACGCTAAAGGCCACATTTATTGTCCGATCTTCATGAAACTTGGTCAGAACATTTGTCCCATTGATACCTCGACTGAGTTGGAAACTGGGTCATGCTGGGTCAAAAACTAGGTCAAAAAAAGGAAAAACCTTGTGAACACTGTAGAAGTCACATTTGATGCCAAATCTTCATGTAACTTTTTAAAAATGTTTGTCTAAATGATATGTTGGTTGAGCTCAAAAATGGTTCCGGCCCGTTGAAAAAACATGTCCGCCAGGGGACTGGGCAGTATTCCTTATATGGCTATAGAGAAACCTTGTGAACACTCTATAAGTCACAATTTTTGCCTAATCATCATGAAACTTGGTCTAAACATTGGTTTTATTGATATCTCAAACGAGTTCGAAAATGGTCCAGATCGGTGAAAAACATGGCCACCAGGGGACGCGGGCAGTTTTCTCTATATGTATATAGTGTAAACATGTGAACACTCTAGAAGTCACATTTTTGGTCAAATCTTCATGAAATTTGGTCAGAAGATGTGTTTTTTGGATATAATGGTTTAGTTCGAAAATGGTTTGGATTGGTAAAAAAAACATGGCCGCCAGGGGGGATCATTTTCCTTATATTTATATAGTAAAAAAAGCTTGTGAACACTCTAGAAGTCACATTTTTTGCCTTATCATCATAACTTTTATGCCCCCGAAGGAGGGCATACAGTGATGGGACTGTCCGTCCGTCTGTTCGGCACACTTTGCTTTTAGGTTTCGAAAATGCTCATAACTTCTATGTCGCTTCAGATAGCAATTTAATATTCCGCATGCATGTGTATATGGACAAGGCCTTTCCATACACACACACCCACAAATTTTGATCCCTGTGACTTTGACCTTGAACTTAGGGTCCGCATTTAGGTTTGGAAATCTGCGGTTAGGTTTTGAAAAAAAATTATTACTTCTATCATGCCTTTATAGGGGGCATAAGTCATCCTATGGTGACAGCTCTAGTTTTTCTAAACATCGATATTATAGATATCTCGGACGAGTTCGAAAATGGTCATAATGGGTGGAAAAACATGGCGGCCAGGGGGTGGGGCAGTTTTCTCTATTTGTATATAGTGAAAACATGTGAACAGTTTAGAAGACACAGTTTTTGCCCAATCTTCATGAAATTTGGTCTGAACATATGTTTCCTGGATACGGCAGCTGAGTTCAAAAATGATTTGGATCAGGAAAAAAACATTGCCACCGGGGAAGGGGGGGGGGGCTTTTTCCTTATATTATATAGTAAACAAGAAATATCTTTTAAAAATAAGATATAAGTCGTTGATTGTGGTTGGAGTTGGTGAAAGGTAAAGAGTTCAATGAATGAGATCAAAGATAGCGAATATCTTTTTATGTGCAGTTCTTAGCTGCATCACACGCAGTACGGGATGTTACGCGGAGTTTTTGCGGCTTATTTTACATTATTACATATTGCTGGTCATAAACCTATAGATACAAAACAGAAAACCAAAAGAAGAATGGAAGTGAAATTTAAACATATGAGTCAATCAGCCACACAAGAAGTATCCATACATATTTTAAATATTTATATGCGCGTATGTTCTTCGAACAAACCTGTTTTAGTGGTTTGTCGGGCATTGCTATTTGATTCAATTATTGAAAGTATCGATAATCATCGTGCTCATGCTAAATACATTAGTCAATATGGTGGAATATTTCTTGTTAAATTAATAAAAAAAAATTATTTATCATGGTTTTGTTGAAAACACATTAAGAATCTCTTTATGATATACCATAATTATATCGCTGAAGATCTTCATTTAACATATATCTGGTCTAAAGACTTTTACATGTTAAATGTTCAATTTCGAAAGCAATTTAAAATGGTTTGGCCAAAACAAATATCAGGATAGGGAAAAACAATACTTTTATGAACTTAAATATACTAGTACACAGACAGGAATTTGGAAGTAATTACTAAATATGAGAACATAGCCTTTAAGTACAAACGCCCAGAGCGATGGCAATCCTCTGAAAATAAAAGGTGCATGCACAAACTGTATTGATGTTGAGAGTTGAGTGTAAAACTGTTCTATCTATCAAGCCTTTTCATTAGAGATAGAATTGTTTCATGCTGAACACGCAGTAAAACAGTGTTACAAAGACGCGTTCATGCTTCCAATGTTTTGGTGGTATGCTCAAATCAGCCAATGGCATAAATGAAGTAATGAAGTATATTCATTCGTGTCTAGCCACGGAAAATTTTATTTGAATTTTATTACACTCTTACAAAGGTCAGGTAAGGTCAAAAGTAATGTTAAACAGCTACGCCGAAAAAGCTTGTGAACACTCTAGTTTCCTGATTTTCAGGCAGTTTTGTCTGAGCTTTTCTCTTCCTTCCTGCTGGTTTACCACTTCCAGACATTTTGTGATGCTTTTGTTATATAACTAAGAAATATCTCTGCAGATTAATGTAGATTTTTTAATTTCGATTGTTTCTGTAGGTTTAAGCCTTGGAATCCAAGGCCAGAAAGGAAATGATCTCAGAACTTTCTATTTATAGAATGGGCAGTAACTCTTACTCAGGAATTTGAGAGAACTATTTATTCATCAACATACTAGTATGCTCAAGATACTCTCCCTGAAAGGGTCCACATTTCTGCTTAAATAAACTGGGTTGTATTGTTTAAAACAATAACCCACATTATCAAAGATTTGTGTTTTAAAACGGATTTATTGATTTTTTACTTGGAAATATAATTGCAAGGCGAGTCTGAAATAGTTCATGTTTGTTTATAAACAAGGCTCTCAGGGTGTGGTAGTTTTTTAGCTCGACTATTTTATATGTAATATATATAGTGGAGCTATCCTACTCATCCCGGCGTCGGCGTTTCAGTTTCTGTTAGCGTTAGCATGCAAATGTTAAAGTTTTCGTTCTACCCCAATTATTTTCATTGTCCCTTGACATATTGCTTGTATATTTTGCATACTTGTTTACCAACATGACCCCAACCTATAAACAAGAGCAGACAACTCTATCAAGCATTTTGTCATAATTAGGGCCCCTTTTCCACTTAGAATGTGCAGCAAAAGTTAAAGTTTTCGTACTACCCCATTTATTTTCATTGTCCCTTGACATATTGCTTTCATATTTTGCATACGTAATTACCAACATCACCCCAACCTATAAACAAGAGCAGACTCTATCAAGCATTTGTCATAATTATTGCCCCTTTTATACTTAGAATATGCATATTATTGATAAATCTATGTTAAAGTTTGCGTACTACCCCAAATATTTCCTATATCCTTTGACATATTGCTTTTAAATGTTGCATACTTGTTGACCAACATGACCCCAACCTATAAACAAGAGCGGACCACTGTATCAAGCATTTTTACATAATTATGGCCCCTTTTACACTTAGATAATTGAACATTTTGCTTAAATTGCCATAACTTCTTTATTTATGATCACATTTTATTATTACTTTGACAAAACAACACTTACCTGAATACCACAATGGATTCCACCCAAACAATACCCCACGCCCTTACCCAGAATCCCTCCCCATCCCCGCCCAACCTCCCTCCCCCCAAAAAACATCATTTAATAAATTACCCCACCCCACATTATACCCCCCTCTGGTCCCCCCCCTACCCCCCCCCCCCGATTTTTTTTTTTTAACATCATCTTATAAATTACCACACCCCACATTATACCTCCCTCTCACCCCCCCTACCCCCCACCCCCCAATTTTTTTTTATTTTTCATTTTTATTTTTATTTTTGAAAGATGGTCTTATAAATGACCCCACCCCACATTATACCCCCTCTCAACCTCCCCCTCAAAAAAAATAATGTTTTTTCTCCTTTTTTTATTTTTGAAAGATCGTCTAATAAATTATTGAATATGAACAATTTCCCCATGATGGCTTACGTTATAATGTCAAGCACTTAAATAGTCGAGCAAAGTGTCCTCTGACAGCTCTTGTTTATGTCTACAGTTGTTTATAGTGAAACATTGTGAATACTTTCAGTCACATTTTTAGTTTAATCTGAATGACACTTGCTGAGTGCAAATGTTGTTATCATGTCTTGATTTAGTTTACTCAATTAGTTTTAATAATATCATCTTCAAACATAGTGACAATCTTTATGAGCATAATATTTTTTGCTCATGGTGAATTTTTGTGATCACCTTTTTTCAATTGTCTGTTTTCCGTTGTGCGTCATGAATATTTGCCCCGTTAACACTGTAGCAGCTACATTTATTGTCAGATCTTCATGAAACTTTGTCAGAAGATTTGTCCCAATGATATATTGGACGAGTTAAAAAATCAGGTCTGTTGAAAAACATCGCCGCCAGGGGGCTATTTGTTGTTCATTCTTCATGAAACTTGGTTAGAACATTTGTTCCATTGATATCTTGGGCTGCAAAAAACAGGTCATTTCTTTTTATCTCAGGTGTGCGACTTTGGGCCTTTCAGGTCCTCTTGTTAATTGATTCTAGTTAGTTTTATAGTGATCTGATGTTCAAACATTCAATAATTGCATTATGAGTCTGTCCCTGAATGCATTCGTTTGATATGATTGTGTCCCTTATTCAACATAACGAACCTCATGTCAGTGTCAGTGAATACTATCATTAGATTTTTGACATCTTATAAATGTAAATATAATTTTGTTTAATGTTTATGGCCTTTATTTGTTTCTTATGCATAATGCAGACAGATTTGTCTAGTATCTAACGCCTGAGGGGACAATTTCAGCTGTAAACTTTATATGTTTATTTTTTATTTTATTGCGAAAAAATACACAGCCAAGAAATTGGACATTGATTGGTTGTTCTTGATGAGGTATTTAGCATCAATGATTATACTCTTTCCCAAATCCACCTACATGTTCCAGCCAGTTGTGCCATCTAAGATTGACGACCTGTGTGTTTGCTTTTTTCTGGTCTCACCAGTCTTCACGAAGGATATGAGCTTATGAGGAGGGTGGTTTCCTCTTTCCTTCTTGCGCTCTCGTTCCAGCCAGTCAGCCAGCTCTCTGAGTACTGAGTCGTGCCTCCATCGGTACCTCCCCTGTGTCAGTGCTGTAGAGCAGGATAACAGCACATGTTCTAGTGTGCCGATTCTGTCGCACAGACTGCATTTGGGATCTTTTGCGAGTCCCCATCAGCATAGGTTGGCTGGAGATGGTAGAAGGTCATAGACAGACCTGAGGAGGAACCAAAATCTCAATGGCTCGTATTTCCAGATTTCTCCCCTGGTCAACTTCCTGTCTGTGGTGTTCCACATGGTCCATGTTCCCTGCGCCCCCATCTCAACTGCCCTAGCCTGTCTTGCGCTCTCCTCCTCTCTTCTGACCTCTGACTGTATCATTGCTCGTCTCTCCTTCTGGTCTGATCTGCTCCACAATATGGTCTTGGTTGCGCCGATCCCTTGACGTCCAACGGCAGTCACTCCGACAATGTGCTTGAGGTTGCTCTCTGCCTGGCTCACAGACTCTGTCGCTGACCACTTTTTGCTAGTATGGGTTTCAATCCCTGCTTCCCAAATACACTCATCCGGAGAATCAGCACAAGTCTTGTCTTTGCAATTTTGAACTCTTCTACCAATGAAGATAGTGGGAGCTGCAGCTTGTTGGTCTTCCGGTAGAGTCCAATCCTTGTGAAACTTGGCGGTACTCCGAGCCACTTTCTGAGGTTCCTGCTGGTAGTCCTCTGGACTGTCGTAATAGCAACCTCGTACAGCATCAGTGGCCAGAGTAGTCTTGGGAGCAATGCATGCTGGTACAACCAGGCTTTGAACTTCCCGTGTAGTCCACAGCGATCAATCTTCTTGAGGCCATCTTCTACCTGTTGCTTGAGCTTCTTGGCATTGTCTCGATCTTGTAGACTTGCGTCAAACCATTTCCCAAGGCACTTTTTTGGGCTTTTCAATATGGACTGGATCTCCTCATTCTGTATGTGGAGCTTGAATCTTTCTGTTGTCTGTCCCTTCTTAATGACGAGAGCTCTGGATTTGACTGCCTTGAACTTCATTCATCCCCATGAAGTGACGTCTGTTAGGGCTGTCAGCATCCACCTAGCTTAGATATGCGTTGTAGTCGACAATGTGAGGTCGTCCATAAAACCTCTGCAAGATAGGAGATAGATTCCCGATGCCGTCTTTGAACCTCTCGTCTCGCGTTGAGCCGCGTTTATCAGAAGGTTCATCCCCATAATGAAAAGAACCACAGAAACAGTGCATCCTGTCACGATTCCCTTTTCCAGCTTTTGCCATCTAGTTAGCTGGTCACCTACCGCAAACCGTAGCCGGATGCCATCCATGTAGCTGGTGATGATCTTCTGTACGTGGCCATCTACATGGTAGTGCTGGAGGGCTGTGTAGATCAGCTGGTGTGGAATGGATCTATATGCGTTGGCTAAGTCAAGCCAGACAATGGTAAGGTCCTTCCTGCCTTCTTTCGCCTCACGGATGAGCTGTGTGATTGCGCTGGTGTGCTCCACACAGCCAGAGAAACCAGGAACTCACCCTTTCTGAACTGAAGTGTTAATGTACTTGTTTCAAGTCAAGAAAGATGTCAGACGCCTTGCAAGAATAGCAAAGAATATTTTTTTCTCAACGTTTAGCATTGAGATCGTTCGGAACTGGTTGACTGTCTTGGAGTTCTTCTCCTTTGGTGCAAATACTCCCTCTGCTTCCTTCCATGCGTCTGGAATCTCCCCCTTCCTCCATACAACCCTAAGAAGCCTCCACAACCGCTTTAGAAGTAATGGGCACATCTTGTATACTTTATACGGGATGGCGTTGGGTCTGGGCGCTGAAGCGCTTCTTGCTTTCCTGATGGTATCCTTTACTTCCCCTAGTGTTGGTTCCGAGACATCTAATGCCTTCTCTGGTTCCTTAGCTGGGTCTATTCGTTCACAGTCCCCTCGCAGTTCCTCTCGATTGGGGTCAGAGTGTGTAGAATGGAGATATCTTTCAACCTCTGCAAGTGGTGCTTCTAACTTCCCTGACTGTTCTTTGTCGAGTAAGGATCTTGCAAACTTGTATGGGTTGGCTGTGAATGCTGCTCTCTTCTTTACCCTTTCCCTGGCTTTCCTTCATGTGTTTTCGGCTTTCCGTAGTGACATCAGCTCTGACCGTAGTGTTTGCCAGAGTTGCGTTAATCCAGTCCTTTCCGTAGGTGAACTGGTTTGGTATCTTGAGGTCAGCTGTCTGAGTTCGTGTCTCAGATTCTGTATACGGGTCTGCCGTCTGTTAGGTTTTGGAGGTTCTTTTCGTGCAACACCCTCTTCAACATTCAAACCTCTTCCTCCCTACCGAGTAGATAAGGGTGGTGAGGGTGGTGAGTTTCCGATTCACTGGTCCTTGCAAGGATGTTTCGAGGATGATGTCGAGATCCTCGTCGAGTTGTTTCCATGATTTCTTGTCGGACGCCTTGGGCCACATGATCCTTTCTTTCCTGGTTCTAGTGGCAGCATCTTGCATTGGTCTATCCGGAACAGTCGCCTGGTCTGCATCTTGGGCTCCTTGTGTCTGAAGTAGCTCAAGAAGGGGCTCGTCTTCCACTTCTGGTTCCCGGAAGACATCATGTGCTGTCTCATTGACGGAGAGTTCCCCAGTACTGTGGGTTGAATCCAGACTGGGGTACTCCTGCGTCTCACTAGCCACACCAGCTAAGCGCTGTCGTTGTGACCTCACACTTTGGCAACCAGACTTTCCTTGGTGGATGCATAGACCGTGTTGGTTTTTACACACCTTTCCACGATTGCAGGTGACTGTTCCATTTTTCTGTAAGTGCAACATTATTTGCATTTTTTTAATAACAATAAGAAAAGCTTCTGTGTACAACTCCTCCTACATTTTGCAGGTGATTTTCGTTAACTTAAACAATTTTTTTTTTTCTAAAATCGTCCTAAATGTTTATAAACAATTCACACTTAACCATAACATAAACATGATTCTATAATTGAAAGTATCTGATTGTTTACAACTATTTTCTATTCTTTTAAAGGGACTGTCAACCACAAACGACATCGTGATTTTTTAATCAACATAAACTAATAATTGTAAAAAAAAACGTATTTTTAGAACTTTTCATTTTTCGTCGTTTGTTGTTGACGGTCCCTTTAAAGGTTCATGTTTCAAGCATTGTATATTTAAAGTGATTTCAAGGAATGATTTATAAGTTACAGTTATAAGATTATTTGTATGCTTCCTTTGTATTCTAGAACAAAAAAATTGATGGTTGCATTTTCCTTTCATAGCTGAGGCAATTTTGTTTAGTTTTTCATTTTTCAACATTTAATTTTATATGACCCCAAAGCTCATAATACATTTAATAATGCTTTGATCAAACATTCAATTTATTTGCTGTAGTGGATTTAATGCTGTTTGGTTAAGTGTGAAAATTGAATTGACCACATGCTCAAGTACCACTTCTGAATTAAGCTGTCCATTTTAAATAAAGTCTTACTCAACAAAAGGGTCAGTAATGAAGGGTCATTCTGTTTACTCAAAACATTTCACCTTTGATCTGTCAGATATTGTAAAGGTATTTAAAATACCCGTTATGTTTTGATCACTTTAATATGCCATCTTTTAACATGACCACCTGTTTATTTCAAATGATTACCATGACAACAGCAGGTGATGGCCCCTTAATCTCTCAATCTCCTATCTCTATATCATTTAGAGATATTTCCATAATAGTGACTTGTATTGACCCTTAAACCTTGTCAAGCAAGCTAATATTCACCTGCCCTGGGCCTTTGTGCCATGGAAGAAAATCCCAAGTTATCTTACAAATGATAGGTTACTGCTCAATAATTCATGTTTCAAGTCATACGATTTGATAACTTTATGATGTGGTGCATGTGCCTGATGTTTGAAAGATTTGTACAGCTTCCTGTGTTGTCTTTTGAAATTACTACCTTTGGTTACTTGCTTGCGTTGCCTATTGGCCCAGAAAAGCTTACAAAGTCATGTGGAAAATCTGATCATTAAGTACAGTCCTGTAGTAACACATGACAGGATGGTGTGTATTTTGCACTGAATGCTTTTTTTATATTTGTTCATACAAATTAAGCCCGGGAGATGTACCTTATGATGGTGAAAGTTTTTAAAGGAAAGGTAACCAAAGACACAAAAATGATTCAGGCCATGCTCTGTAAAGGGGGGTTTAACGCATGTGTATAAAGTGTCGTCCCAGATTAGCCTGTGCAGTCTGCAAAGGCTGATTGACGACACTTTTGGCCATAAGTAGAATTTTGCTAAAAAGAGACCCTGTAAATGAAAATAATGATTAAAGCTGAAAGCGTCATCCCTGTTTAACCTGTGTAGACTGCACAGGCTAACCTGTGTAGACTGCACAGGCTAATCTTGGTCGGCACTTTATGCACATGCATTGAACCCCTTTTTCACAGAGAACAGTGTATTTTATTTAATGGACACGTTTTACAACAAAAGAAAGGCCTCCCTGCTGGGGACAGCATCAATACTCACTTATATTACCTGGTTTATATTACAGGCCACGAGAGAGGCAGAATTGATTTTTGTGACTAATTGTGAAGAAATGTCAATTAAACAAGCATTATATCTGTTAATTTCATATTTCAGAACAACACGCTCATATTATTGATCAAGACAAGCCATATGGAGGTTTTTATGGCATAAGGTCTAGAAGTACTGATAGATTATAAATAGAGAGTATGTTGATATAGGACTAAATGACAGCTTCAACTTACATTTGCCTTAGGCTCCGTTGTCCTGGATTCAGAAAGGTTTGCCAATATTTTAATCCCAAATGTGGCTTGAATATGAATGCCAATTGATAGGAATTCTTCTGTTAAAAGCGTTGTAAGGTTATGGAAGTCTTATATGCATCTTTAGCAAGCAATTCATTGAAATACTAATAAAAAACAGGCCAAGTCAAGCTTTCCCAGAATAGAAGATAGGTCATTCACAATCAACATAAAATAATAATCAACATTATTGTCACTATTATTATCAACATTAGTTATGTTATATAACCTGTCAGCATAAGGCTATCTACTTCAAGATTTTGTGCAAGTAGCAATTAGTATGATATAGACAGGGTGCAGCAAAAAACCTGTCCACATGTTGCAGATTCAATTAAGATAGTATCAATGCATGCATTGCTGGAAGGTATGTTTAAAAACACAAGTAGGTCATCAGTGCTAGCAGCAGATGGTTGTCACCTTGAGGCTGTCATTGGTCCACGCTATGATGAGTAGTAGTTTTGTACTTAGGTGTGATTACAGATTAATTAATATTAACACCATGATGCTTTGAACATTTAATGCAATTTCTAAAAGGAAATGAAAGTTTCCCTATTTATAAGCTTTATTGCAGAGGTTTTTCTAGCCTTTTTGGAAAATGGAGTCTGGTCAAATATTGATTTTTGAAATCGATAAAATGGCAAATTTTGGAATTTGAAAACAACAAAATGGACCGAATTTATTTTAGACTATGGATTCTTTTATCAACAAATATTGACAAAGAAGGCCAGTAAAAATAAGATAAATGATAGTTATATATTTTGTTTGATGTATTATGAAATAAAATTGCAATAAAATAATCGTTAGAAACTTCTTTCTAAAAAATCAAAAAAAATCACAATGTTTGTTAATGGGATCAGGTCAGTTTGCTTTGAGATCTGATCTGTTTTACAGCTTTATTTAATAGCCGAAAAACTCCTGTCTTGATGAATTGAATTTTGTCAAGGACAAAAATATTAAATATTATTTTTGTTTTGTTTTAAAGGCATTATGTTATTTATCGTAATATAAAGTCAAATATGTATTTGACTTTGAATAAAAATTATTTATTTTGGGATTTTAACAGTTTTAATTCATGGTAACTTATTATGGAAACAGCAATATTATGTATTTATGTATTTTGGAAACATAACTTGATAAAAAATTAAGAGTAAATATTTGCAGTCAATAAAGTTTATTTTTCAGTATTTTATGGCAGGTGACATGACTTGATGATGTATAAAGAACCATACAAATGTCAAAATCATTTTTTTTTATCTCAACAGATATGTTGCACTCTCAAATGAAAAACATTTTTAAGAAATCTGATTTTTTAAAACAGGATGTATAATAGTTTCACCCTTGGCGGGTGGGCGGCGTCCACAGCAGTGTCCGCTTTCTAATTCAAATAATTTTCCCTCGATCTTCACCAAACTTGGTCAGAAGTTGTGTCTAGACAATATCTAGGTCAAGTTCGAATATGGGTCATGTGGGGTCAAAAACTAGGTCACGTGGTCACTTAGTGCATTTCAAGGATTAAGCATAATCTCTGCTTTCTAATTGAAGTAGTTTTCACCCGATCTTCACCAAATTTGGTCATAAGTTGTGTCTAGATGATATGTAGGTCAAGTTCAAATATGGGTCATGCCGGGTCAATAACAAGGTCATGAGGTTACTTAGTGCATTTCAAGCATTTAGCATGGTGTCCGCTCTCTTATTGAAGTAGTTTTCATCTGATCTTCACCTAATTTGGTCAGAAGTTGTGTCGAGATGATATGTAGGTCAAGTTGTTATGGGTCATGCCGGGTCAAAAACGAGGTCACGAGGTCACATAGTGCATTTCAAGCATTTAGCATGGTGTCCGCTCTCTAATTGAAGTAGTTTTCATCTGATCTTTACCAAATTTAGTCAGATGTTACATCTAAATGATATCTAGGTCAAGTTTAAATATGGGTCATGCCGGGTCAATAACTAGGTCTCGAGGTCCTTTAGTGCATTTCAAGCATTGAGCATGGTGTCCAAAACCTTCGAACGGGCGTATCTTGTGACAGTTTGGCACTCTTGTTTTAGGTTACGATGTTAAAAGACCATGGTGTTAATATGATTGTTTTAATATATTAGTCAGTGAATGTGTCCTGTGTCGTAATGAAAATGTGATCATATATGTCACAGCCTGACCCACAGATGGCAGCCTGGAAATTCTCTCACCTTGGTGTAAAAATATTTATATTACCTTTTTAATAGGATTTGCAAGCTGACTAGTGGCACCATATTGCCAGCATGTGATGCCCGACCAGCAGGTGCCAAATCTGGCCCCTTTTATGGGGCACACTTTCAGGCTATGAAACGTGTGACTGGAGATGTTATCATGTCCCTAACCGGAGGCAGTCACTTAAACTGTTGACTTTTCACACATTCTGATGAAATCATGCTCAAATAAAATTGATGGGTGCTGTGTTAAAATGGCCAAAGTATGGTGTCACATCATCAGTACTGGTACATCTGTCGAAAGTTGTTCTTTGTCATGTAAAACAGACTCGTGCATTGGGGTCTTTATGTAATTCAATACAGAGTTTAAGTTGTAAGGTTCACCAATTTGGGAGCCATGTAAGGATATAAAAAGCCTGTGAAACTTGTTTTTGTCTTCTTCATTGAAGAAGTAAAGTTGTTTTTCAAAGTGCTAATTGTGTTTGTGGGTATCGGAAGTATGACTAAGTGTCATTTTCATACAAAAGCATTCAGATATTTTATTTTACAATCACATTGTTTTTGGTGGTTAAACTGGATGTATAGTAGAAGTGATAAAGTTTACTTTGAAGTGTGAATGCTTTTAAGCTGTCAATTTTGATATTGATTCAAGTAATTCTACATCTGTTTGATGTTTTCTTATTAGTTCACACCTATATAAAATAGGTACAAAAGAAGAGTGATAATTTTTATTGGAGTTATTGTTGTAGATTGAGATATTGGCATTCAACAAATGTTGGACATTTTTGCTTTAAATCAATGCCTTCTAGACCAAATGCGTTCTCTGAACTTCTAATGTAAAAGATCCAGTTATTTATAAAAACAACATTGATTTGCATTTCAAAATATTGGTTTAAGTGACATAATTAAGTGGAAGAGTGATACAGGATGGAGATATTACCAGTGCTGTCAAGAAGTGAGCTGTTAAAAGCAAGTGTGAAGCTACTAGATAAAATAAAACAGTAAGTTGCTTTCATTCGCATATTGTTGTTTGTTTTTAACTTTGGAACTTATTACTTGAATGTTGGGAAACTAAGCAAAATATAATTTTATGTTAAATACAAATTTATGTATATAATCATAAGATAAAGCATTAAGTCAGATTTAACAACTAATAAAATAGTTACTTTGTATAAAAATACTAATAATTTGAAGTACCAAATGCATGATATTTAAGTAATTTGTATTCAATAATTTCAAATAATTTTTGCTTGAATTCCGGTGTTTAATGACCAGACAGTTAAGATGCCTAACCTTGCATATCTTTTGACTGTTATGTGTTTAATGACCAGACAGTTAAGATGCCTAACCTTGCATATCTTTTGACTGTTATGGATAATTTGAAACCACATTTCCCTGATCTGATTAAGATATTTACACATATTGAAGGACACTGGGTCAATATCGTCACCTTATCTGCATAAAAAACATTTAAGTGACAAAAAAATAACATGAATAAAAATATATTGTATAACTCTATAATGACTGTTAATTCAAATAAAACACATAATTGGTGTTATTTTCTGCCAAATAGCTATAAGTGGTAATTATAATATTCATGGGAACTATACGGGTAACTGATCGGACGATTATAGAAATAGCAGATTTAGCAAACTTGTTAAAGCAAGGGTGTAGCACAATGAGATTTTTTTTGTTAGCATAAACAACTTTGTGGGCAGTAACATATGAAAACAGCTCTTTTTTGTTTTAAATAAAACAATGTATTTTGGTCTAAAAGAAATATTAAATTGCTCCATTTTCATATTTTGGTAGAAAGCTGTATATCAATAATGTAAAAAATTAATGTTTGTTTAAAGAATACTATCTGTCCTTATAACAGAGACTCCTCATATTCAAGATTTTGAAATTGTGCTAGACAGAAGTAGTTGGCAGTTCTGCAGATGATCATGTTTACAAAAAAAGTTATATTTTTATTTATTGGCGTGAAAGTTTGTGGAAAGATCAAGAACAAATTCAACATATAAGCTAAAGAGGGGCATACTTTTGGTTGCTATGGTGAGGGTATATTATTCAAGCTACACCACTGATTGAGCAGGAATCTGGGTCGTTTCACCCTAATTCCCGTTCGCCCCTGAGTTGTTTCGCCCGAATTCCCGTTTGCCCTGGGTGGTTTTGCCCTAATTCCGGGGTTGTTTCGCCCTAGTTTTTAAACATACAGCGATTTAAAAGGATTTATCGTTATCTTGTCACAAGCTGAATGGGATATTGTTATACCCCCACAAACGAAGTTAAATTTTTAGGGCGGTATATAGGAGTGGGCTTGTTTGTCGGGCTGTCGGTCGGTCCGTATTAAGTGTCCGCTCTCTATTTCAAGTAGTTTTCATCCGATCTTCACCAAACTTGTTCAGAAGTTGTATCTACATGATGTCTAGGCCAAGTTCGAACATGGGCCTTGTCGGGTCTAAAGCTAGGTCACAGGGTCACTAATTGCGTTTTAAACATTCAGCATGTTGTCCGCTCTCTATTTCAAGTAGTTTTCATCCGATCTTCACCAAACTTGGTCAGAAGTTGTATCTAGATGATCTTAAGGCCAAGTTTGAACATGGGCCTTGCCGGGTTAGAAAACAACTGCATGAGCACATCATACCAACATACAGACTTCATTTTCTATTTAATAACATCATCCACAACCTTCTCTCCCTGGGGCAATCAGACAACTAAGTCGGACAGTCCTTACAACACTGATAATTTTAACTTAACAGTTTTTTTACTAGATTTATATTTTCAAGACTTTAACAGGCAATTAAACAGGAAACTCTAAAAGGATACTCAACGGCAGATATGAACGGGTAGCAACAGATTTTTACAAAAAAATAAAATTTGGAAAACTGTCTTTTTCTATGTTTGTGTTTGTGCACTTTTACATTGAAAGCTTACATTGGGCTGCAATGATGACCATATAACGGATAGCTGGTAAAGGGAGGTGTCAACAAGGTTTTTCCGCAGGTAACAGTATAGGTGTCAACAGGGACTTAAATTCTGGTTGTTTTCCAGTTTGGTCTAGATTTTTAGCGCCTCCATTGTACATCACAATCACGAATGAGTGGTGTGCGACAAACAGTAACTCCACTTGACCATTATAATAGACGAGCAGTTTTACGACAATACTGATATATCTCAACCGCTGTCACTAAGCTATTAAGATGCAGCGTAATTAACATAGAAAGATTCCACTTAAAAACAAAGCACTACGAGTTTTTATTCATCATTCAAATTAAAAGCCCATACTTTCCCCGAGGTAGAATTACATGATTTCTTATTTGTGCATATTTTGCATGCAATTCACAATTACTGTAATCACACGAAATATACAATTCGTCTGCCATAAGAACGTGTCGATATATAAATTCACAAATGACGATGCCATAGTCAAGTTGCTTTTTATAAACACTTTCGGCAAATATCATGAGATCCAAAGATGCAAACTGGCTTAAAGTTTATAAAAACAATATAACGCTTTTATAGTATCTGCTTTTAATGTTTCTGTGCTAGTAATTAGCAAATCATCTGATCAGACGTCTCCCGATCTAAGTTTGTTTGGTCATTGGTCCCGAAGTTATTTTAATTGGCCATTCAATGCATCATACCTCTGCCAATTTAATTAATGGTGATACTTAGTTTGTAACATAATGTTTCCGTTAATTAATTGCAACTTAAATAAAACGGATAATTGCACAGTAATCAAATTTGTAACAATCAAATAATCTTAATTTCCCATATATGTTTCAGATTAAAACAGATACTATTCAGATTAAAACAAACATTTACAAAACCGTTATATTATATAAGAATTAAATAAGGGCGAAACAACCCACTTGTAAGGGCAGAATGACCAAGGGTGAAACGACTCAGGTTGACCTAGGGCGAACAGGGTTTAGGGCGAAACGACCTGAAACCATTGAGCAGCACAGTGAAGACTCTAGAGGCAAAGTTTCCATACAAGGAAATAATTATTGTTTCAAGTAATAAACATATAGGGACAATATGCAGTTTTGATGTGGACAATATGTGACAATTTGGTGAAGTTAATAGGCATTTAATTGCTGATATTGCCAAAATAACTGATACTTTACAGACATTTTATTCAACCTATGGTGTTTGTTGTATGATATGAGTGATATTGGTCTCAAGTTGATAACATGTTCAAGATACGAAGTGTTGCTAGACTGAGGTAAGGTTTGTTAGCAATATAGTAGAATTCTTTTTATGCCCCTGGATCGGATGAATGTGGGTATATTGTTTTTGTCCTGTCTGTCTCTCATTGTATGTGTCTGTCTGTCTGTCTGTCTGTCTGTCTGTCACAAACTTTAACCTTGGTTAAACTTTTGCAATAACTTTTGTAATAATGAAGATAGCAACTTGATATTTGGCATGCATGTGTATCTCATGGAGCTGCACATTTTGAGTGGTGAAAAGTCAAGGTCATCCTTCAAGGTCAAAGGTAAAATAATATCAAAGCGGTGCATTAGGGGGCATTGTGTTTCTGACAAACACATCTCTTGTTTACTGATTAACACATCATTACCGGTGACCGGTAATCGTTATTTATTTGAGTGTGTTTAAATAGTTGATGATCAACAAAGTTTTCACCATTTTAATTAAGTTGGTTTTATTTATCAGGTTAGGAGACTTTCTCACCATAAAATGTACCTAAAATGATGCATCGTGAGTAGAAACAACTCAAGATATTCTGTTATAGTGTTTTTCCCAGGAGGGCAAAGGGGCATGGCGCATTACTTTCAAAAAGGGCATTTTAGCGCGCAGTTTAGGCAAAAAAGGGCAAAAACGTTCCGTGAATACCTGAATTAGGGAGAAACATGTAATCGCATCAGAGGCAGTTGTGGAAAAAATATAAACAAGCACATTTAACGGTAATAGATGTATTTAACTTACTATGATTTATATTAATATATTTACCTTGCAATGTACATTTAAGTTCCATGCTGTTTCAATAAACTGTACAGCACGACAAACATAATAAAGCAATATATGCATATGAATCTGATTATACACAGATCCACTAACATATAAATGAAACCATGTTTGTCTTATCCCATTTTCTAACAATAATCTTGACAGATGTTTAAAATAACATTGCGAGTAAATTGATCGCTAACAATATGCAAACACTCGTTTCCGTGACATACATCCACCGAGTTACAAATAAATAAATAATGTTGTTGCTACATGTATCTAAAACATTTTAATGCATCGTTGATTATCACAGACATTTCATTAATTCCTTCTTAATGTGTAATCTCCATTGTTAATTCGATCGTTTACGACGTTATTTGCCATTTTTGCCGAGTCACAATTTAATTCTGTATAGTCCGCCATGTTGATAAAATGTCAAATGATGTAAGCGACAGGTGCGCATAGCAATGTTAAATCGTATACGCGATTCGCATTTTGTTAAATTAGTATACGTCTCAGTAATTATTTGAATAATTAGATCTAATTATCTTAAAGACGAAAACGTTAAGAATAAATGTGTTTGTGATTTTAAATGTAATTATGCGTAAAAATATATGTTTTGATATAACTGAATAATGCATGATATACACAATTGCCACGAGAATAACATCGAGTTTTTCATCAAAAGTCCCGAAGTAATGATTTTATCGTGGAGGAGAACACATTGCCGACCGAAAAGTGCGCTTGGTATAACATAGCCTTCCGCATTATCGATTGATACTGACACGGGGTTATTCACGCATGACTAATTCACCGCTTTGTTGCAGTCAGAGACCTACCTATAAATCGAGCACTGTAATAGATTAAATCTGCTCAATTTATATAGTCGATTAGACGTTGACGTCTCGCGAGTAAATCAAGCACAGTCAGAGCGTCACAGACAATCAAGGAAGCTGATTTTGCGGACCAAGTTAGATCATAAGGCAATAAAGATGTTATCGATAAGGGCACGTGGCGAAATTTGCCTTTGAAAAAAAGGGCGCGTGGCGAAATTTGCCTTTGAAAAGGGCAGAGTGGCGATCCGGGAGGGCGGCGTGGCTTTTCGCCACGCTAAAATGGCCTGGGAAAAACACTACTGTTATGACAGTATGCGATCTAAATAACCTTAAAGGGACCGTCAACCACAAACAATGAAAAAAGAAAAGTTCTAAAATATGTATTTTTTTTTAAATTGTTAGCTTATATTGATTAAAATATCACGACTGGTATATTACATTTAGGGAATAACATATTTCAGGGTATCCATCTACTTAAATATAACATGATAAATATTGTTAATAATCATGGTTGATTCTATAGTTTGATGTGTATTTGAATAGTCTTATATATTTACTAGAACATATGTTACATTGCTCTGTAAGGACTCAATAAAATAATTAACTGGAAAATCTACAAACTAACAATAAGGAAAAAGGAATAATAACATTTTGCATAAGTTGTTGTGTTCTATTCATTGACATGTTTTCTTTGTCATCTGGTGTTGAATCAAACTTTCTTTGTTTGACTGACAATGGTACCAGCTGAATAAGCTCTAGTCAGGGGAAAAAACTCACTGCCGACTTGCTGATGTGTCTAGAGATAGTGCGGAGAGGGATATTGGTGACAATAAACTGCAATTATGCATGAACTGGGTTTCCTGTTTTTTTTTTGCTATCAATAAGAAACATAATCTTGGTAATTGATTTCTCTCAGCTATGGCTTAACTCGCAGTCTGTTCGGGTTTTATGCTGTTTGCTTCTCATCAGTATCTACGGTTTGGAGATGAAGTCTTAAAAACTTGAATCTAGTAAGAAAAGTCTGCACATTTTGAGTGGTGAAAGG
Organism: Dreissena polymorpha; assembly: GCF_020536995.1. NCBI lineage: Eukaryota > Metazoa > Mollusca > Bivalvia > Myida > Dreissenidae > Dreissena > Dreissena polymorpha. The sequence goes on along the minus strand of NW_026273342.1, from coordinate 285,861 downwards.
TCAAGGTCATCCCTCAAGGTCAAAGGTCAAATATTTGGCTTCAAAGAGGTGTAATAGGGGGCATAGTGTTTCTAACAAACACATCTCTTGTTCTTGACATTTCTTAGTGTTATCATTGTACTGATACATTACTTTGTTTGTTGACACTGATGGTGTATTTTTAAGCACACAAATCGAAAAAGTACAAATTATTCCATGAAAATAAGCATCATCAAACTTTCTCAGTTTAACCCATTACCTCTAAGAAACGTATTTTGACGCGTTTGAAGTCCCATAGAAAGTTAAATTTAATTAAAGACCTTTCTTACTAAGATTCAAGTTTTACAGGCTTTATTTCCAACCCTTAGCAGTGCTCCAGCTAGGATTTGAAAAGGGCAGGGGGGCTTTTTTGTCAAAAGGGCACTTTCGACGCGCAGTATTTTGTCAAAAGGGCACTTTTGACGCGCAGTGTTTTGTGAAAAGGGCACGTACGAGCGCGCGGGTGTTTCTGGAATGCTTCCTATTGCATGTTAATTTATATGTTATAAATAATTGTATTATTCCCATTATTATTAAACCATTCAAATATAATGTCTACAATGAGGATTAAAGTAATTACAATGTAATAAGAGATTTATGAAAAATCATATGTAAAAAAAAAAAAAAAAAAAAATTTTTTTTTTTGGGGGGGGGGGAGGGGGGGGCAGGGCGGAGGTTCGGGAGGGCAGGGCGCGGCGCCCTTCGATTTAGGCCTAGCTGGAGCACTGCTTAGATTCTGATGAGCAGCAAACAGCATAAAAACCAGAACAGCCTGCGAGTGTCACGGAGTTACACATGGCCATTTTCCCTTTTTCTGAGTGGGAAAGTGTTAACCTTTTTCTGAAAATGTAACCGGTTAACTGGTAGTTTTGATAGATTAAATGGTCAACCAGTTAACCTCTCGCATCCCTAATTTATAAATAGAAACCCACATATTTTCTATCTGGAATTACTGGTATTTCAACATCACCTGTTGTATATTGTACTAGTTTCCTTCAGTCTTACATATTGTGACAACACTGAGCCTTAATATTTAAGTAACAGGAACAATAGTAACTGTTCATATTATTTCAACCAATTTGCAGTGTGTATAAACACTGTATACACGATTACATAGATGATTAAGGTGTATGTTATATTATTTGCAAACATTTGTCAATGTCAACAAAACTGTTCCAATAGATTGAAATCAACTCTAATCTCTTTGAAGATATCAATGTAGGAAAAACAATTGATTATTTTTATGTTTGCTTTCAACATCAATAGACTGCTGGTTTATTTAGATATCATCCTTTCATTAGTGATTTGATACTATCTCTATCAAAATGATAATCAAGATTTGTGTACATCATTTGTTGTTTTAGTAATAAACACTATACACAGACTATCAGATAGAAAACTTGAAATGATTGGAATCTGTATTATAGTCTAATACAATCCAGTAACAGCCCATGTTCATCTAGCTTTGTCTCTTGTGATGTTGGTTTAAGACATGATCAAAACATCCTTGTTCTTGTGGGAATTATAAGCTTTGATGTATTCAATTTGATGATGACATGATAGGTGAAAATAAACTTCAAGGTTTGTCATTTTTGTTTGTCATTTTGAGAAGGGAGCTTCAAGACGAACAAAAGCTCAATAATGACTTGTGTATCAGGATTACCTGTACGAAACATGAAATTGCTGTGAGTTTTCTCTTAGATAATAAGTATAATATAATATACATTGTAACACTGTTATTGCGAAAATAATATTGCCTATATTTACTTTTTTAACCCAATAGGTTTCTTCTTATGTAAATCTATTGGCTTTGATATTTAACTGCTATTTATAAAAGAGATATCTGCAGGCATTGAAGCTAACTTAATTATCAATGTAGATTTTTTGTCTTTTTGGGGGCATAAAGTAATATGAACCTATAAAGATATTCTATTTGTGCAAATATTCCAATTCAGTTTTAACAACATTTGTTTTGCTTAACAAACACTTTTATTTAATAACTGAGTGTAATAAAATGACAATTATTATTTGCTTTTTAAATTCTTCAAAAATTTCTATAGAGATAAAGTGTGGGAAAATTAATCCCTATAAGCTCAAACAGGGGAAAATAAAATACCTACCAATTATAGATGATACTTTTGACAATAGCCTGAACAGTTTCTAATCTCGAATTTTAAGTGTGCTTTTCCAAAAAAAAATAATACAAATATAAACTGTCCTTTTGAGTACCATAAATATTTGTTCAACCCAACTATAATAAATGTGTCTTCAATTGATTTGCTTCCAGCCTTTAATTAACATTATTCAGATATATGTTACACCAGAAAACATCTGTTAACTTGTCAACATTTGAAGATCAAATATTTTATCAAAAATTGTGATCTTGGCAATAAAATGTAATAGTTAGTTGACAGGTTGAATTGACTTTTAATAAGAATGATGATGAAGGAACTTGTATTACGAGTTTCTAACTTAATGCACATAAGATTTGTTTTTTTTTCAGATCATGCCACTATGCATTTGCATCAGTACAAGTATATGCACATTACTAATTTGTTAAATGACTCTGACCTTTAAGTATCATTTAGCTTTAATTGAAATAATTAGGTGTTGAAGAAAATATTTATCACCTTATTTAAATTGGTTCTCTGTTGTGAATGTTGCAAATGGGACTAGTAAAGAAAAGGTGAGATTGATCTTCGATTACTATTTATTATTTGATAATAAGCAGCAGCCTTCTATAAAGTTTGCATTTAAATGTGTCTGACCCACATTATGCTTTACAGGATGTTATTTAAAATCCAGAGGTGTCAAAGTTCAGGATTATTCTTGATTTCAGGATTTAGGCCCTAAAAATTGCTTTTGATATTGATATAAATTAGAGGATTTTTGTTCTGGTATTTAAAGATTGTTGTCACAAAATGTCATTTTAAACACAATGTTTTAATTGGACATATTGTTTACACAGTTAACATAATTAAATGAATTATTAACCCTCATTTGGCACTGGCCCCCACACTCAAGGCTTATTTTCAGGATTTTAGATTTTGGGCATTTGACACCCCTGAAAATCATGTTTTTAAAGATATACATATACTGTATATGCCTGTTCTAGGATATAAATTAATAATAAAGGTTCACTGATAGTCATGATAGACTTTTATAACTTCCTCAGGAGATTAATCTGTGTGTAGGATACTTTAAATAACAGCATGCTTTTTAAAAGAAAACAAAATAAATAACCTTTTCTGAGTGTTTTAAGTATTTTACATGTTTTCATGTTGGTTTTGAGTATAAAATATATGAGTCACGTTCTGAGAAAACTGGGCTTAATGCATGTGCGTAAAGTGTCGTCCCAGATTAGCCTGTGCAGGACGACCCTGTCCGCTTTCATGACATTTTTCGTTTAAATGAAGTATCTTCAAAGCAAAAAATCCAGATCAGACGGATAGTGTCGTCCCTGATTAGCCTGTGCGGACTGCACAGGCTAATCTAGGACGACACTTTACGCACATGCATTAGGTCCAGTTTTCTCAGAACACGACTCATATACTCCTGGTTTGAATAGGAGTTATGTTTGTCTGCTGATTTGCCCAGTTATAAAGGTTGTCATTAAAAGAAAGGTCATTGAAATGCAATTAACATAAATTTGAAATAGTAAAATTGACCTTTGGAAATATCCTTCTCACAACAAAAGACATGCAATAAAATCATGCTAAATTGACCATGATCAAATGATCTATTAAAAATTTATGGCTATTAGTAGAAATTAAGTTTGTATTGATAAAATAATCTTTGATCCACTTACGAACACCAATATTTTGGAATGATTTCTCACTTTTTAACTCAAGCAAAAACATTTATCATGTAAATGCTCCCTGCATTGAATAAATTATTTTAATTGAATCAATTTTTTAAATGTGTTTCAAATTTTAAGCGGATTACCAGAGGCTTGGTATATCCAAAAACCAGAGTTTTGAAGTCATTGTTGTATTCCTGAATGTTACTGTAGTTATTTTCATGTATATCACTGTACTTAGAATAGAATGATTTCACTGCAAGTTTCTGAGTTTTTGAAATTGTATATTCTAAAACACAATTTTCTGTATAATATAGTGTTGCAATTATTTAATTGGGCCATGCTCTATGCAAAGAGGGTTTAATGCATGTGCGTAATGTGTCGTCCTGAAATAAAAGCGGAAAGTGTGCAGACTGCACAGGCTAATCTGGGATGACACTTTAGGAACATGCATTAAACCCCCTTTTCACAGAGCATGGTCCTCTTACATGACAGGTAAATGAAAGGCACACACTGAAGCTTCTTCATCTAATTCTATCAGATCAATCTGAGATGTGTTCTGAAAAAAATGGTCTTAATGCATGTGCATAAAGTCTCGTCCCAGATTAGCTTGTCAGGGTTTTTTTTCCTTCTTTGGGACCCGCCGAAAATCGGCCCTTTCCCCTCAGATTTTTTTTCCCCTCAGCTGGTAAAATTTCCCCTAGATTTCATTTTCCCCTAAAAAAAAAAAAAAAAAAAAAAAAATTTTTTCCTTTAAATATATAAGTTATCCTGATCCACTGTAGAAACTAGAAAAATCTTGCATAATTAAATTATCTGTTGCCTTGAATTTGTTTTAAAAACAGTAAAATATGTTAAATTGATTATTTAAGACTTTGCTTATTTTCCCCAAGATCCAGCTTTTCGCACAATTTTTTTCCCCCAAAATTCGACGTTTCGCGCGATTTTTTTCCCCTCAAAAAAGGCCAGGCCCTTTCCCCAAAATCAGATAAAATCCCCTGCTTGTGCAGTCTGCACAGGCTAATTACCGACGACACTTTCCGCTTTTATGGCATTTTTAGTTTCAAGGAAGTCCCTCCTCACTGAAAATCAAGTTTAGGCGGAAATTGGCATCCCTAATTAGCCTGTGTGGACTGCACAGGCTTATCTGGGATGACACTTTACTCACATGCATTAAGCCCAGTTTTCTCAGAACAAGGCTCAATCTGATAACTATAATAATTTCAGCAGCATATGGGGCAATCATTATTTTGGGGTAATTGTTGTACTCAGCATGCTTCATTGGTAACATAAACCAATAAATAACAGTAGAAATTGGCACAGAGAAAATACCATAATCAATAAAATAGCTGTTACCTTATTTACCTTTGTGCGGTTATTTTTATCTAAACTCATTACTAGATTTGCCATCATATTGAACACATTTATAAAACAATAATATTGGCTATTTTGGAATTTAATCTGAATGTATTTATTAATTGTAAATGAAATTATTATTAGTACAAATTAATATTGCTTTGAAAGAAACAGCTGAGGTATTATTTCTGTGTTTGTTAAGACTTTGATACAAGGAATAAAATAAATGATAAAATGATATGATAGTTATTTACTATTGTTTTTTGCTTTTAGCGGTGGTGTGTTCAAATGTCCAGAGGATGAAAAACCAATAGATTATGCAAAGGTAAGTAACTCTAATTTTGAATTATGGTTAGGTATTGCCTCCCTTTTATTTTGTATATTACTTGCCCACAATTTATATGAAAAATCCCATTAAAAAAACTCTATTTAAAGGCATTTTGTGGTCATTATAATATTATTTTATTACTGTAAGAAATTAATAGTTGTATTAATTTACTCACTTTGACGTTTTTATTATAGAGAGAAAGCTTGGTCATGAAATTCAAGTTCAGATCATTATTTTGTATATATTTATATATTATTTTGCAATGATTTATAATGCAGAATTTAATTACCAGAATACAAAATAGTGTATAGGTCACACAATAAGGCATCTAATATGATATCTATTGACAGTTGAACTATTATAAATAATTAAAGCTTTCATAAATACACATAATTGTTGTTAAGTAATTTGAGTCTGTCAAATGGGTTTGGTATTTGTCTCTTGGCGTTTATAATATATTATGGGGTATATCATATTTTATTTTGCCAATAGTGTTAAACAAACTTTAATCAATTATCCCTTAGATTATTTGTTTGGCACAAACCATTTTAAATCAATTGCTTTCAGCAGCTGTTGTATAATGTATGTGGTACTAAATGGTTTGTATTGTATTGCAAGATAACAACTGTATATTATATATCTTCTTTGCTCATAGTGTATTGTATTAATAGAAGAGACAAACATGATGTTGACAAATGTTCTCTCTGTCATTTTGATGAAAATACTGAGAGTTGCCTAGTTGTATGATAGTGTTGTGTTATGTAACATTACACATTTGGGTAAATCTTGTGAAAGTTAGAAAGCAAACTGAATTACGAAGAATAAACTGCAAAGGAATAGCATCAAGGTATTATGTTTTTCATTCAGTTTTTATAGATGCTTTTGTTTCTTGATTTCCATCTGCAGTGTATTAATGTTGTTCATTTTTTCATGTTATTAAATATTTTTGATGTTAATCTCGTATTTTGTTTATAAACTATAGGTTTGTGATAAAAACACATTATGTATTTACTTATTTTTGCTGTTAAAGTCAATGCTTCAATAATAAAAAAAAGTTCTATTTTTAAACTAGAACCCGAGTTGTTGGTGAAATCATCCTATTTTGATTCAATGTCGTAGCCACGCTGAGGGCACAGCGAGGCAGTTAGAGAGCAATGTTGAGATTACAAGCAAAAGAAAGGAAAATTTATGTCAAAGTATAAAATCTATATAAGAAATTAAGGCAATTTAATGAGTTTTAGGTACTATGATATTCACAAACAAATATTATCATTGAGTACAATTGGTTCATGTTGAGGCAGATAATTATTTCAATTTAATAACTTCAATTGATGCCAAAATGGCTCAGCAAAATGATTTGGAAAATCCGTATATTAAACAAAGCGTCGCACTGTACACTTCTATGTTATTATCATGGAGGACATCGGAACGTACCGAGCTAGAATATAAAGCACATTTTATTATCCATATACATATTATGGCTTGTATGAGTGAGCTGCGTCTCAATTTGTTCTTTTTCTATCTGAAATCAAATGAAATATATGACTATTTTTTTGTAGTTAAGGTTGTTACATCATTGTCACGTCAAACACTGTTTATGGTAACAGAATAAAAAATTGACAATTACTTGTAGCAGATTGTTTTTATTAACTTTTTTGATACTTAACGGTCATATGTAGCGTCCAAGATTCCGATAATTTAGGTATAAAATGTCGTTTAAATGGCCTTTAAAACGCACCAGAGACGTTCTAAGTATAAACAAATTTCCTTTTGTGAACAATAAAATGCCTACATTTTTTTCAGGCAAATGTTAAAAAATAATCATAATCCCTTCATGTACTTTAAAAAATATATTTCTAACAATATATGCAAACTTAGGGGTTAAAGACCAGATACAGGTTAAACAAGACTGTTTACAGCCCTGCATTATCATATGCTTGACTATTATATATGAAATATATATAGTGGAGCTATCCTACTCACCCCGGCGTCTGCGTTAGCGTTAGCGTCTGCGTTAGTGTGCAAATGTTAAAGTTTTCGTACTACCCCAAATATTTTCTTTATCCCTTGACATATTGCTTTCATATTTTGCATACTTGTTCACCAACATGACCCCAACCTATATTTTGTCATAATTATCTGCCCTTTTCCACTTAGAATATGCAGCAAATGTTAAAGTTTTCGTACTACCCCATTTATTTTCATTGTCCCTTGAGATATTGCTTTCATATTTTGCATACTTGTTTACCAACATGACCCCAACCTATAAACAAGAGCAGACAACTCTATCAAGCATTTTGTCATAATTATTGCCCCTTTTATACTTAGAATATGCATATTATTGATAAATCTATGTCATAAATTACCACACTCCACATTATACCCCCCTCTCACCCCCCCACCCCCCCTACCCCCCCCCCCCCCCCCCCCCAATTTTTATGTCCCCCACTATAGTAGTGGGGGACATATTGTTTTTGCCCTGTCTGTCTGTTGGTCTGTTTGCGCCAACTTTAACATTTTGCAATAACTTTTGCTATATTGAAGATAGCAACTTCATATTTGGCATGCATGTGTTTCTCATGAAGCTGCACATTTTGAGTGGTGAAAGGTCAAGGTCAAGGTCATCCTTCAAGGTCAGAGGTCAAATATATGTGGCCAAAATCGCTCATTTTATGAATACTTTTGCAATATTGAAGATAGCAACTTGATATTTGGCATGCATGTGTATCTCATGGAGCTGCACATTTTGAGTGGTGAAAGGTCAAGGTCATTCTTCAAGGTCAGAGGTCAAATATATGTGGCCCAAATCGCTTATTTTATAAATACTTTTGCAATATTGAAGATAGCAACTTGATATTTGGCATGCATGTGCATCTCATGGAGCTGCACATTTTGAGTGGTGAAAGGTCAAGGTCATCCTTCAAGGTCAGAGGTCAAATATATGTGGCCCAAATCGCTTATTTTATGAATACTTTTGCAATATTGAAGATAGCAACTTGATATTTGGCATGCATGTGCATCTCATGGAGCTGCACATTTTGAGTGGTGAAAGGTCAAGGTCAAGGTCATCCTTCACAAGGTCAAGGTCATCCTTCAAGGTCAAACGTCATATAGGGGGACATTGTGTTTCACAAACACATCTTGTTATCTTTTATTTTTTCCTTTTTTTATTTTTGAAAGATCGTCTAATAAATTATTGAATATTAACAATTTCCCCATGATGGCTTACGTTATATTGTCAAGCACTGGAATAGTCGAGCGCGCTGTCCTCTGACAGCTCTTGTTTTTATAACCCCATTACCATTGGTAATAGGGGCTATATACTCAGGAGTCACTTTGTCGGTCTGTCGGTCGGTCTGTCTGTCTGTCGGTCTGTCCCGAAATTTCATCCAATCTTCACCAAACTTGGTCACAAGTTGTATCTAGATGATATCTAGGTCAAGTTTTAATATGGGTCATGCCGGGTCAAAAACTAGGTCACGGGGGTCCATTAGTGTGTTTTAAACCGAAAGTTTGTCCGGACCATAACTTTGTCATTTATCATAAGATTTTAAAATGACTTGGTATATTTGTTCACCATCATGGGATGGTGTGTCGTGTGAACAGAGTATGTCAATATCTCCAAGGTCAAGGTCACACTTGGAGTTCAAAGGTCAAATGCTTGTCCGGGCCATAACTTTATCATTTATCGTGAGATTTTAAATGAGCTTGTCCGGGCAATAACTATGTCGTTCATTGTGAAATTTTAATATCATTTGGCAAATTTGTTCACCATCATTGGACGGTGTATCGGGTGTATCGCGCAAAAGAATTATGTCGATATCTCCAAGGTCAAGGTCACACTTTGAGTTCAAAGGTCAAAAATGGCCATAATTGAGCTTGTCCGGGGCCATAACTTTGTTGTTCATTGTGAGATTTTTAAATCATTTGGCACATTTGTTCACCATAATTGGACGGTGTCTTGCGCAAAAGCATTACGTCAATATCTTTAAGGTCAAGGTCACACTTAGAGTTCAAAAGTAAAAAATGGCCATAAACGAGCTTGTCCAAGCCAAAACTATGTCATTCATTGTAAGATTTTAAAATGACTGTACATTAATTTTGTTCACAGTCATTGGACGGCGTGTCATGCGAAATTAATTCAAGAATTCAAAGGTCGAAATGGCCATAAATGATAATGGCATAATAATTCTTAAAAATGGCCATAAATTAGATTCTCTTGTTCTGTGGAGACAGCATGCAAAATAGTCAATGCGGCATGTGGGGGTATATGTCACGTCTGTGACAAAGCTCTAGTTATAGAAATAACTCTCCTACTTCTTGTACTGTACTTATACTATACAGAGTTACGTTTTCTTATCTGCTTAAAATGATAATTCAGCCAGAAGAGAAAAGGAGCTTTGATATTGTATTGCAATACATATCAAATAGTAATTGTGAAATTTGAAAAGAGAAAATATTATCAGTCTGCTGACAGACTAAGGTTAAACATAAGAATGCAGGCTAAACATCCTATTTTAGATGGTAAGATAATTGTGTTAACTGAAACATAAGCTGCTGTTTCCAGATATAACACAGCCTAGAAGATATGATAGATTGGTATCAATATTGGTATCAATATTGGTTATGTTTCTATTGGGGTTCACATGTCCATATTACCTGGTCCAGGTGGTATATACTAGCGGCACCATCCACTCTCTGAGTCTGCAGTCTGAGCCATGGGTATGTTAGTGGAGCTTCAGGTATTATAAATACTCAGGTACATATACCTTTTGAGGCTGTGTACAGTGGTAATGAAGAACAGATCCTGGACAGATCATGAATCCCAAGTTTCAGTAAAGGATTAACTTCTGATAATCTCTTACTTCACAGTAACAGGGTATTAGTCTTAGTGAAATATTTTTTCTGTTTATTTGAAGAATACATTTGTAAGGTTATATGAAAGTGATGCACTTTCCACAAATTTCTTGGTTGAAATCTTATGAAAGATTCTGGATTGAAATTGTCTGCCATTAACTGGTGCCAGGAATAGTCTGGAGAATTAGTGTAGGTGCCTTTCACTACTACATGCAGAAAATCAATGTTTCAGAATTTTCTACTCCTGACTTACCTGTTGCCATAATGAATAAATAAGTAACTTGTACATATTTCACATCGTCAATGGATTTTCAAGGAATGTGTGCATAAGGAGCAAATGGTTCAGTTGGAAGAAAGTCATAATTTTTCGAATTATTTATCTTCATTCTGTGCTTAGGTAAATTACTGTAAAGTTTTTGAAGCAGCAATGTAAGGGAAAGCGTTTGTGACGAATGGCTGTTGATGACAGTGAGCAACAATCATGAGTCGAAATTCCAGCAGCCAGGCTAGCACCACCAGTCTGTCCACACCCACTGGATCTTATAGGTTTAAGCGCAATGTGTCTACAGATTCAGCCGTTCAACTCTGGGTAATGCATTTTTTTGGAATAGTTCTAAAATGTCTAGTATATTTATTTCTTTATTTAGAATATTTCTTACAAAAATTCCTTTAAGCAAAAAGCTGAGACCCTGATGAGACACCGCATCATGCGGCGTCTCATCTGGGTCTACACTGTTTGCCATCAGGCCTTATTTCTAGACGCTAGGCATAAATGGGTTTAGATTAGTTAGCACTAGTATTTAATATATTTATATGTGGAGTTTGATGAATTATTTTGGAGCTGCCATTCATGTGAAAATATACTATGATAATTTTAAAGAAATGTATTACTCTTTTCATCTTCCAAGTATTTTCAACATGATGCAATTTTTCTATAATTAAGGTCAACATATTTGTGTGCTTTATTCTTCTATGACACAGTTATTATAATATTAAGCTAATGGAACAAAAACTATTAGCAATATGAGATACTTTAAATACCAATTAAAAGCTAATTTAAATATATGGAATGTGGTCAAAACATGAACCATTTGTGTTGGGTTTCAGATTGAACTGTTATCGACAAATGCCATCAGCGTTTGCTCCACCCATTAATGGATATTTTCTGTAATTATACATGTAGTTAGGCTGGGAGAAGTTTCTATGGAAATATGTTGGTTATTGTATTCAGACACTTGCAAGGCCCATACATTTAGGCATTAAACTGTGATTGTTAGAATCAGCTGACTGCGGCTTTGGTCTTTATTTACTGTTGAGCTCAAGTGATTTATATGGAAATTTGCCCTCAATCAACAAAAACATTTTTTGTGAAGTTTAATGCATATTTGTCACTTTTACCATCGTTTTAATGTTGTAACTTTGTCAGAAAGCACTGGAAGAACTGCAATTTATATGGTTATGGTTCCACCATGGACCATTTATTTATGCACATTTCCCTGTTATTTAGACCTGGTAATGTTTTAACAGTTGACAATCATGTTCTCAAAGCTTATCAGGGGAAGTAACTGTGGCAGAATGACATTTATAGCTATTTAATTAATAATTAGTGGTCATGTTGTTTTGGAAATTTGAATGCATTATTTCTATGTAGCTTTCAAAAACGCGTTTGATTCCTAAAATATCAACTGCATCTCTTGACAACCTTTTTCTAAATCCTTTTTGAACAAAGAAACCTGATCGTTTGCCATCTATCTTAAAGGGATTTGACATGACATCAGAAGAAACTGAATATGAGAGGTCATTATAGTTTCACTAATGTGAATGACTTCGCTAAAAAGAAAACTGGTTATAGAGGGTTTCCTTGCAATTGTACGCGCTGTTGTCAATTGCTTTTTATGTTATTTGTTTTTTTTATGTTATTTAGAGAATTTTTTGTTTAAAGATATCATTTGCCTAATATTTAAATGGTTTCTAAAATTTTCACGAGTCATCTTCAAAGGGCAGTTTAAAAGTTGAATTCTGCTGAAAATTTATAAACCTTTTAACTATATGAGGCTGAGTGTAAAAGCTCATACAGTAGAATTGCAATAACTCGAGCTGGTGATTTCTCGAAAACTGGCGATTACTAGAGCATTAAAGGAAGTCCCTAGCATTTTCCTTTAATTTCTTTATAACAATACCCGCAATAACTCAAACATGCGATTTTCCATAACTCGAGGACGTGTGCCGGTCCCTGAAAGGCATTTCACACCTAATTAACAATCAATTATTCGAGGACACTTTCTCGTCTGGTCGTTGCTAAAAATATTTGAGTTGTGAAAACAGCGCAATCAAGCAGACAAAAGACGCTCAATTAGGTGTGAAGTTAGTCGCAGTTTGAGAAACACTGCAAATTGTCATCCTTTGAGATGCATATCAAAGCTACACAGTTTTAATGATAATTAAATAATTACCAGCAATCAATAATTAGGATAAAATGTATGGTATAAAACAGAGCGTATCAGATAATTTTTCATGTGCATGTAGGTACCTTGTGTTCTATTTTAAATGTGCTTCATGTACATTTAATATTTATTGAATTTTTTTTTATTGTATAATGTGTTTTGTATGTATGCTAATTAAATTAAATGAATTTACGATCATCCTTATTGTTTAGTTTATTATACTGTAACCTTAAGCGATTTTTACAAAGGCTTTTCTTTCTCTAGCAACGTTTTACATGTAAATAAAGCGTTTGCGGTCAGAGTTAAGCATCATCAACCTAGACAATAAAAAACAAATAATACCATGGATTACTCGAAACCTGCAATTACTCGAGCATGGAGGTCAGTCCCGTGCTTCCTTGAGTTATCGCAGTTTTACTGTATTTCTCTTATATATCTTGAAAGTAAAATTTGGTTTACTGAAGAAAATAGCATCAACACTTCATTATAAAGGCAGACTAAAAGTTTGCAGTTGGTGTCAATTACCTGATAAGGAATGGAACAGACATAGGCAAGATTGTATGACATAATTTTAGTCTGTATGGACATTCTATAACAGTTATACAGATATAGAATGTACTTGTGTTAGTCACATTTGAAAAAAAATGTGTCTTTTTAATCGGATGGCAAAAAACTTGTGTACTTTATATTACTAAATCAGACTGGTAAGTTTATTTATTGTTCAATAAATTAAGTGGTAATGATATGTTTTGCATTGACATTTTTTTATAAAGTCTTGTTGGGATAAAAAAGCAGCGAGAAATCAAATTTAAAACTAACTCATCATTATTCTTGAAATATAATAATTTGAACTTAAGTCCTTATTTTGCTTTCATGTAAGTTTGATTTTAAGGAATGAAGACATTTTATTGATAATTTGTAAAAGTGACTTTCAAAAGACATCACATTAAGCTATAGAACATTAATATTTTTGGCTTTATACACAAATGTATCTGTTTGTTGACAAAAATTAGTTATCTCGTTAATACCTTAATACCCCTTTTAATGTCAGACTGGTAACTTTCAGGATATTCTTATTTATGTCATAGATAGTGTGAAATTCTTAGCGATACGTGCTGAATAAAGGTCCATAATAGTTATCCTTTATCAGATTTATTTCTGATATGAAACCTTTTTGGTTTATCCGGGCTTTCTTCCATCAAACGAAAAGTGGTGGACATAGGTATACTCCTAAACCTTTTGGTCATAAGTAAGTGACATATGTTAAAATCACATCAAACGAATTTAATCGCTATGTTGTGGATAGATAACATTCCTGCCCGGGTCAAATGGTTCAGAATGTACAATTAGCTTGTTAACATTTTATTGATTGTACATTAGTTCTGTTAGTTGCTTTTTTGTTTGAGACATTTTATTGCTTTTGTAGTTATTTAAAGAATAAATGACAAATAAGTGGGAAAATAGCATGTAAGCATTTCAACATTTTGTCAAGATCACATTTTTATGTGGTAAAACTTTGCAATTTATAAAAAGAGCTATGCATACAATTATGGTGTTTTAATTTGAAAAATACACATAATTATGAGCTGTTATTTGCAATATGGTAAAATGGAGTGAATGATTCCTTGTGTAATAAAATTTTGCCAATGCAAACATGTATTTTTTTACTAAAACCTCAATAGAAGACAAAGGTATGGCAGGAAATCTTATTGTCAGCAAAGCCGTCATTTAAGCGTTTTTGCACGTTGTGATTTACTATAACACATGAGTGCCTCAACTACCAATTGGTACAGTTTCACAGTCTAATTACACGGTACGGTTTCACAGTCTTAAATTACACTTTCCCCATACACTGTATTTTTGCTGAGAAAAAACTTCCTTGAGACAAAAAATTCCATGACATGGGAATGTGTTGTCCCTGATTAGCCTGTGAGGACTACACAGGCTAATATGGACCACAATATACCCACATGCATTAAGCACAGTTGTCCCAGAGCGCTTCTCAATTGTTCTTTTGATAAAGGAGGGAGGCCAGTACAGTATAGGTGGTCTTGGGGTCATTAGTGACCTGTTTATCAAGATGACAAATCATTCTTAAAGACAATGCCTGTGTCCTACATTTTGGAGGGGATTTTCATGCTGTGCATAAAGTACTCTGGTTTAACCTTTGTACAGTCCCAAGCTATGATAGTGATAGCAACACTGAATGCCCTCTGGAAACAAAGGACTCAATGAACAGGACATTTTGCCATTTGTCATACATGCCTCTTGACCTCAATACATACCTGATGACTTGAAATGATGATTTTTAGGTATTTATTAAATCCTATTAAATATTGTGTACTTAAAGGAATGACAGTATTTTGTTTCCTTATGTTGACATCCATTTAATGAAATTGGACTCGGGCCATTATGGGGCTAATTGAAGTGTTTTGTTGTGAAAACATGATATGAACAAATCGATATAATTTTGATGGAAGTAAAGGATTTGATATTATTATTCTGAATAGATTTGGTTTGATAACATTGTCGCTTCACTAAATTTTTTAAATATAATATTTTCCTCCATTAGACTGAAGTAACAACAATCAATGTCAATCAAGTGCAGTATTTTTTATGCCCAATTATTAAAAGAAGCACAATTTGCCATCAGTTATATGACATGTTCCCTTTCTTTGTGCTGTGACTTGAAAATAAAATTAATCAGTCATAAACAGGGAGGACATTTAGCTTGAGAAGCTTAATGTCAACAATTGAAGGCAACATTCTGCTGAAGTGGTCAACAACAGTTGACTAACTTCACATTTAACCAGGGGCCACTTTCGAACATTTGCTGGATGAAGCTGTATTGTCCAATATAGCGGATAGTTAAGTTATAGCAATAGTGGCAAAATGTTCGGGTGAATTCTTTGTATGGCAAATTTCTCTCATTTGTGATGGCTAGAATTGATTGGATTTATTGACACGTTTCTTCTTTTTTATGCGCATCACTGCATTAATGTGTTGAATTGTTCATAATTTGAAATTGTGAAGAATTTCTGCAGAAATTGGCAGTCTTTGTTTGAAATGTCAGTTTTATAGTGGGCACGGAATAAGCGTGACCCTACCACTCTCAGAATCAATTTTGAATGTAGCATATTTTTATTTGTATTGTTGGTCACTTATGGTATTACAGAATGAGTAATTTAGGTTGAATAGAAAAGTTAAACAAGGTTAAATGAAGTATTATGCATTGATAATAAACCCAGCTAGGTGGTTCATTTGTGTTTACTTTTGCCTCAATAATGAGAACTGAGAGTGTTACGAAAATGTCAAACAATGTCACACAAACGTTAGAATTGGGCACCAGCCATGCTGCAATGAAAAAGTTGAAAGATTAAATAAGGCATGCAATCAATACAACAGGAACCATAGCAGAGTGGTAAACTGGGGATTTTAGAGTTTGTGTTTAATTAACATTGGATTTAAATGGTTGTCCAGTTTATTACAAAGTTATTTTGTTGGTGTTCTTGTGGATAAATTTTCTATATTTATATTAAAACAAGTAATAATTTTAATTTTTTATTTCATGTTTCTATATATTTTATTCATACATCTGTTATTAAAAAACATTGGCTTTATTAATGGATTGAGTTTATTTATCGGGATAGACATGGTTTAAACCTTGATTGAAATTGTTGCGGTCACATTTAGGTAGACCTATTAAGCACTTGTAGCTGCAAAAAAAGAATGTTTTAAACCTGTTAAACTTTGAACTGATGAAGCATATGAGAAGAAAGGCGAAATGAGGCAAGCTTAATAAACAAACAGTCATCTGTGGAGGGACTTAAGTTAACTTCTGAGTCATTAACATGTACCAGTGTACCATCTTTATACAGTTTAAACATGGATGCCTAAGATTTATTAGTGAATAAACAATGTCAACATCGGCATCAAGTGTGGAGAGTTTTGTCTGTGTTCATAAGGAAGCATGTGTTATGGTAAGCTGCACACATTTTTGTTTAATTAGAATTAAGTGTTTTGAATAGCTTAGTAAAATCATATTTCCTTTTTTTGTCTATTGTTCGTGGTTATTTATTGTAATTATGGTGATGGCAATAATGCTCCTTGTCATGTTCATCATCTTATTTTTAAAGTTGTTAGTGTTGTTGTTGATAATGATGATTATTGTTATTGCTATTATTATTATTTTATTATTATTATTGTTATAAATAATAATAATATAATTATTAATTATTAATATTCATGTGATGATGTTGGTAATTAATACCGGTAAATATATTAATTTATTATAAGAGTAATCAATTTATACCTATCATTTTGTTCATTTTTAAAGTATAATTTCTGTTAAAATATTTAAGCTGTCTTTGATTTTTGCTATTTTCATGAGACTTTGTGTTAACAGCTTTTAGTTTTAAATCTTTTTACAGATTTCTAGTTTCGTAGTACATTATTTAGGCATGTTTAAACTTGTTGGTCGTATTATATGTAACCTCGTTGACAAGTGTATCTCATTACATCTGTGCCTGTTAAAGAAGGAATGTTTGGCTAATTTAATTTGCATTCTGGATTTTATGGTTGTATGTTTGTATCTATAGAGGTGATGTAATTGTGAAAACTTTATTAACTCCAACAAGAGTTGATATGAAGCTTACTGATACGATTGCAAGAGTAAAAGATAGGTAGGGAATAAGTGTGAACATTGTAGTACACATTCAAGATTATCAAGTTGACAATCTAGTTTGATATGAAAGCCAAATAGAAGGCATTAGAGAATTAATTGTACTGATTCAGGTGTGACCTGTATTACATTTGAGTAAACAAGCATTAAGAAATATGATGTAAATGGTTAAGCATAATAAACATTTGTGCTTGTAACATGACATGAAGTTATACATTCAAGACTTAGTTCTTGCTTATTATTGAATAAGCGTAAATATTCATGTGCAATAGCAGAGTGAGCGCCAACTTATGTGTATCAATGCATTACCAACCTCCTAGCTATTTACTGTTATGACAACCCTCTGCAAAGTTGTATCAATGCATTACCAACCTCCTAGCTATTTACTGTTATGACAACCCTCTGCAAAGTTGTATCAATGCATTACCAACCTCCCAGCTATTTACTGTTTTGACAACCCTCTGCAAAGTTGTATCAATGCATTACCAACCTCCTAGCTATTTACTGTTATGACAACCCTCTGCAAAGTGGTATCAATGCATTACCAACCTCCTAGCTATTTACTGTTATGACAACCCTCTGCAAAGTTGTATCAATGCATTACCAACCTCCTAGCTATTTACTGTTATGACAACCCTCTGCAAAGTTGTATCAATGCATTACCAACCTCCTAGCTATACACTGTTATGACAACCCTCTGCAAAGTTGTATCAATGCATTACCAACCTCCTAGCTATACACTGTTATGACAACCCTCTGCAAAGTTGTATCAATGCATTACCAACCTCCTATCTATTTACTGTTATGACAACCCTCTGCAAAGTTGTATCGATGCATTACCAACCTCCTAGCTATTTACTGTTATGAGAACCCTCTGCAAAGTTGTATCAATGCATTACCAACCTGCTAGCTATTTACTGTTATGACATCCCTCTGCAAAGTGGTATCAATGCATTACCAACCTCCTAGCTATTTACTGTTATGACAACCCTCTGCAAAGTGGTATCAATGCATTACCAACCTCCTGCTATTTACTGTTATGACAACCCTCTGCAAAGTGGTATCAATGCATTACAAACCTCCTAGCTATTTACTGTTATGACAACCCTTTGCAAAGTTGTTTTTATCACATTTGAATCCGTATATGAGTCGTGTTCTGAGAAAACATGTATATATTTATTTTGCCTATTTTGTGTTATTGTAACATATTTTATCAATATATTACAATTTAACACATGTAAAAAATCGTATAATCTCGCTTTACAGTAGATACTGTTGCAGACGATAACTTTCTTACGCGTCCGCGCGCACCTGACAGGCTAAACAACACTTACACGCAGCGTAAATTTTGCGCACATTTTAGTGAAACGGTGAACGCATTTATTTACGTTCGGCGTAAATTCTGTGCGTAAACCTAAATTTGCGTAAATATACGCTATGTTAGTGAAAAGCACTCCTAGTACTTATCTCTGTGAACTTCTGTAAAATTCTAACATTATGCTAGTGTTACCATTCAATGTAACCAAAGTAGAGCCATGTCTTTCAATATTAGAAAATGAGACATTCTATGTTTGAAGAAAATTGCGAAAAACATTTGAAAAAACGATTGGTACTTTGACAAGCATTAGGGTATCTCTTTCAGTGCTGGAACCAAATTCTGAAGGCTTTTGCAAACAGTTTGGATCCAGATGAGACGCCAGGTGGCATCTCATCAGGATCCAAACTGTTTGCTATTCTGATAGTATTCTTTGAAAAAAATCAAAGAAAATGCTTATTTTAGAAATTTAGCAGACGACATTTGAGCAGGCAACAAATTTCCCGGCATGCAAAGGGTTAAAAAGCAGACTTATGAACAATAAAAAGGGTGGCAATGATGCTGCAACAGTTGGAGTTTCTCTTGCTTTTAAAAAGAACATTCAAGATTTGTGTTGTGCACTTTGTCTGAAATTCTCAGCTATCAATATTGCCTCTGTGGTCATGATATGTACATTCCAATGCAACAGCTGTTGATTTTCCAGCAAATAATCAATCCTATCAGCAAAAATATTATTCTTATAGAAAATCTTTTCATGGTTGCCATTAATGTTGAAAAGGGCTGCTAAGAAGTATTTAAGATACCGGTAGCCATATGTTTTCCTAGATTCAGCATACCGGTATGTTAGTGTTGGTTAAATGTTGTATAAAAGCCTGAGTCTCAATTCTGTATTAAAATGGATGTATGCAATTGTTTTAATTGTGTAAGTTTGTTTGTATCGAGCTGAAGCTGAAATTAGTTCAAATTATAGATGTATTTTCTATGAAATCAAGAGTTTAAATATTTTGGTTATTTTAGCAAGATGATATGTATTGTGTGTTCTGTGGTATACATAGTTGTCTTGAAGACTATATACTTAACAAAAATGTGCAAATAGCATACTCACAGGTAAAGGTATTTGAAGACTTAAATTGAAGACTTACAACCCCTTTTGCATGAGGGATTGTCATTTTAATTACACAAAATTTAATGTTGTCACATAAACTTGCATATTGCACATGTCTTTACAGATCTACCTCGACCCTCAGTTGCAGACGGAGGTGATGAACAGTTAATGTTGTCATGTAAACTTGCATATTGCACATGTCTTTACAGATCTACCGCGACCCTGAGTTGCAGACGGAGGTGATGAACAGTTAATGTTGTCATGTAAACTTGCATATTGCACATCTCTTTACAGATCTACCGTGACCCTGAGTTGCAGACGGAGGTGATGAACAGTTAATGTCGTCATGTAAACTTGCATATTGCACATCTCTTTACAAATCTACCCGACCCTGAGTTGCAGACGGAGTTGATGAACAGTCAATGTTGTCATGTAAACTTGCATATTGCACATCTCTTTACAGATCTACCGTGACCCTGAGTTGCAGACGGAGGTGATGAACAGTTAATGTTGTCATGTAAACTTGCATATTGTACATCTCTTTACAGATCTACCGTGACCCTGAGTTGCAGACGGAGGTGATGAACAGTCAATGTTGTCATGTAAACTTGCATATTGCACATCTCTTTACAGATCTACCCCGACCCTGAGTTGCAGACCGAGGTGATGAACAGCCAGGTTCGCTGCAAGTACTACAAGGAGGGCTGCAAGTGGGTTGACAAGCTGCACAACCTTCAGGTCTGTGTGCCTACATGTGTGCTTGTACTTTTTGGCCCCTACTGGTTTCACCGGAGGGGACTTATGGTTTTCGCTCTGTGTGTCCGTTGGTCCGTCAGTCTGTCACACTTTTCTGGATCATGCGATAACTTTGAAAGTTCTTCATATTTTTTCATGAAACTTGAAACATGGAAAGATGGCAATATGGAGATTATGCAAGTCATTTCATTTTGTTCCTACGTCAAGAATTATTCTGGTTTCTATGGCAACAAATAGACTAGAAATACTGCTGAAAATGGTGAATCCTGCACACTTTTCTGGATCCTGCGATAACTTTAAAAATTCTTCGTATTTTTTCATGAAACTTGAAACATGAATAGATGGCAATAATGACATTATGCTCGTCAATTCATTTTCTTCATACCGGTATGTAAAAAATTCTGGTTGCTTTGGCAACAAATAAAAATAAAAAAATTAAAAATTCTGACAATGGTGGAGCAAGAAGGGGACATATATTGCTTGGCAATAGTCTTGTTGAAGTTAACCCATTTATGCCCAGCGTTTAGAAAAAAGGCCTTGGCAAACAGCGTAGACCCAGATGAGACACCGCATGATGTGGCGTCTCATCAGGGTCTGCGCTGTTTGCTTAAAGGAATTTCTGTAAGAAATATTCTAAATATAGAAATAAATATACTTGACATCCCTAATTTTGGAAATAAATTGATCCAATTTAGCATGATGGGAGAGCCCCACTAGGCATAAATGGGTTAAACAATCGGAGAAGACTTATCCCAGGTTCTGGGCTAGTTTCTCTTCATGTT
Organism: Dreissena polymorpha; assembly: GCF_020536995.1. Lineage (NCBI taxonomy): Eukaryota > Metazoa > Mollusca > Bivalvia > Myida > Dreissenidae > Dreissena > Dreissena polymorpha. Next base: position 264,420 of record NW_026273342.1, on the reverse strand, counting down.
GGTAAACAAGATAACTGTGTTCATGTAGATATCAAGACATAAGTATCTGCCATCAGTATGGTAAGAGAGACACCCTAAAGATGCACAGTTGATAAACTTGTCAAAAGTCCTGAACAGTGATGGTACTTCAGAATTTTTATTATTTTAGGTGTCAGTTTTGTGTTTGGAATGTACATTTATTGAATTTAGTAGCGTTTGATGTGCTTGCTGAAGGGTGCAAAATAAATATGTCACAATAGTCAAATATTAATGATTCAAACATAGTAAAATTTCAATGACTGATACTTCAGTTCGTTCTGTTAGTTAAATATGGCATTTTGTATCAGATGCACTGACAAAGGGTACTCATTAAGCTGTAAAAACTGTGTATCCAAGATAGGGATGTGTATTACTATCTTTATTTTAATAATCTGAGCTATATGTTACTGCACTCTGTGATTGATCTATGTGATTGTTGGCAAGTTTTTTATTGGTCTTGTAGTAATTTATATTCTGCATTCATAGTTCATATCCATCCTATTCATAATTATACCTTATCACATTCTGATATTTAAATAATAAATCGACTGTAAATTGATATTTCAAGTTTTATGCAGAAGAAATAGCAGAAGTCCTGCATGGTCAGGATTGTATTATATGGAAAGATAAAAGCTTTGAATGGCATGAACAATGATTGTATCATGTCAAATACAAAGTTATTATATGAAACAGATATCTCAATGTTTAATCATGCAGACCAATTCTTGAGGGGAAGTGGTGGAAATAAGAGACATCCTGAAGCAAAAACTTAACCCATTTATGCCTAGTGGACTCTCCCATCCTTCTAAATTGGATCAATTCATTTCCAAAATTAGGGTTGTCTGGTATATTTATTTCTATTTTTAAAATATTTCTTACAGAAATTCCTTTAAGCAAACAGCGCAGACCCTGATGAGACGCCACATTATGCAGCGTCTCATCTGGGTCTACGCTGTTTGCCAAGACCTTTTTTTGGACGCAAGGCATAAATGGGTTAATCTTTTTATTCATGTTTGTATACCATGAAATTCATGGTTCATATTTGTTGAGTGTGCTAGCTTGTATTGTTAAATAATAATTACTGTTGTCTTTTGAAATTTCCTAACCTGTTTATAGAAAAAAAAAAGAAAAAAAATTAATTAACATTTAAGTTTGGAATCATAATGTCCAAATAAACAGGGCCCATATTACAAGATATTTGGGCAGTGCTCTGGGAAAAGGGGGTTGAACGCATGTGCATAAAGTGTCGTCCCAGATGAGCCCGTGCAGTCTGCACAGGCTAATCCTAAATGACACTTTCTCCTTAAACTTGATTTTTGCTAAGATAAGACATTCTTGAAACAAAAAATATCATTAAAGCGGAAAGTTCTGTCCCAGATCAGTCTGTGCGGACTGCACAGGCTAATTGGACGGCACTACATGCACATGCATTAAACCTTTTCACAGAGCACGGTCCATTTGTAAAAAAAGTCTTTGTTAGTTGATGTTTTCAAAGCTTCATTTCTGTATCATGTATTCAGATTGTTGAAAACTGTTCATAATTAAAAGCATCAGTTAAGTTACTTTCAACTGAATCATGTCTATTTTTACAACATTCAGGAACATATGTGCCTCAGGTGTTTTACATTTATAACTTCTTTGATGAATCATAAGACTTAAGTGACCTTTTTGGTTGTTCTCATTAAAGTCAATGGAGTCTTAAAGATCATTTACTTGATACCCAGAAGCAATTGTCAGTCAACCACATCAGCAGGGTAAAATGTTAACTAACAGTTTATTTCAGGGTAATGGTTCTTATTACCAACAAAATAATTAGGTCATGTTTTTTTATTAAATTTAATATTGTTGATGTTTGTGACTACTTTAGAACATTTATTTGAAGAATTCTTTGAATTTTTAAGATTTCAAACGTGGCTAGAAACAAAGAAAGCCTATAGTCTCTCTTTAACAATACCAAGATTATTGGCTTATTGATATCACAGTTATTATTTTGCATTTCCTTTAAGTAAATGTTTACAATTGCTGTATTTGTACATCCTAATGAATAGTACTATCACCCTGCTGCATATTGATTGTCTTGGGCATTGGTCAATGAACCATGTTTGCTCCAGGTCTTTATGACCATTGATTATTGACCCTTACCATATCAGAATGAGGGCTCACATTGTGCACTCTTTTTCAGTTATTTTTTTAGCCTTGTTCTGAGAAAACTGGGCTTAATGCATGTGCATAAAGCGTCATCCCAGATTATCATGGACGACACTTTCGGCCTAAACTTGATTTTCGGTAAGGAGGAACCTCCTTCAAACTAAAAATACCATAAAAGCGAAAAGTGTCGTCCCTGATTAGCCTGTGTCGACTTCACAGGCGAATCTGGGACGACACTTTACAAACATGCATTAAGCCCAGTTTTATCAGAACCTACTCATTTAATCACAGCAAGCTATTTAATTAATGATGGAGTTAACAATGGAGTTGACAATAGCTATTGTTTTGCTGTAACAAAAATGAAATGTGTTGTAATTTTAATATCTCCATAACAGCTGCTACATTTACACAAAGATAAAGGTGGACTTTGTATGAGATTTCACCATATTTATGGAACATTATTTCTTTAGTATTCAAAATATAGTTATGACACATTGGTAAAAAAAAATGCATACATTTTTCACTATGTTCAGTATCTAACTCCACACAGTACAAGCAAATATTTGTTAATAACATTACATGTCTTAATTTATTATCCATTTATGCCTAGCGTCTAGAAAAAAGGCCTTGGCAAACAGCGTAGACCCAGATGAGACGCTGCATGATGCAATGTCTCATCAGGGTCTGCACTGTTTGCTTAAATGAATTTCTGTTAGAAATATTATATATATAAAAAGAAAGAAATATACTACACATCCCTAATTTTGGAAATAAAATGATCAAATTTAGAAGGATGGGAGAGTCCACTAGGCATAAATTGGTTTTACATGTAACATATAGAGCTCCTGGGAATGAGACTCAGAAATCATGGTGTACTGTCCCATATATTAGCCAGTGCAGTCCACACAGGCTTATCAAGGACAACACCTTCCCTTTAATGTATTTTTCATTTAATGGATATCTCTTTTAAACTTAAACAAGAATCCAGTGAAGGGGGGAAGTGTTGTCCTTGATAATCCCATGTGGACATCCCGGGCCAACATGGGAGGATAATTTACGCATGCATTTGGCCCTGTTTTCCTAGGGACCCACTCATATTATTAGTATGATAGCAATTTTGTGATATTATAATTATGTTCTGATAGTCATTGCATTTGGTAACATAATGTTCATAAAAAGTGATTTATTTCATCTTTACAAAAGAGAATGATATCATTTTTTCTTTTTGGTGAAGTGTTTGTGAGCTAGGAGCATAAGAGAATGCTAACAAATTAGTCAATTACAATATTAATGTAAAGCAATTGTATATGTGACACTACGTGACTTACCTATTGCCTAATGGCAATGTCTGTTCATTAATGTTTTGTTTTCTTAATTAACTCTGTCTAAAATATGGACAGTATTTAAGCATTACAGGTATCTAATAGGGTGTTTGATATGCCTAGTATCCTTGTAATGATATAATGTGAGTACATTTGTAAAATGAAAGATTAATGAGATTTGATATTAATTAACAAATATGCTTCTCAAATAACATAAACACTTTGCTTGAATCAAACTGCATATGTGACAGATTTAATTTAGTTTAAATTAGTATAATTAAGTGCTTATTAGTATCTGTTTAGAGTCCCCTCTACAAGTCTGAAAGATCAAATCTTGTTAGTTATTTTTATGTTCTTTGCTATTTTTTCTTTAGTTATATTTAATTATAATGTATTTGTATTAACTATACAAGCATACAATGGGGACTTCAGTGACCCCTCTAACCATTAATGCTCAGTTGGTTAAATTATGTACTTAGCCCTATAACTAATATATTATATTCTTAATTCTAACACGGCACGCAACTTGTTTTCTATAGACAAAGAAGGAAATCAAGTGTGGGTTATTCTGCAATAAATTATAGGCGGAGCTTAATGTTTCGAAAATAGTTCCGAATAACTTAAGTAAATATTGCAGTAAAATGCACGTGCTAAATCCCGCTATGATGGTTTGTTGTCAAATAACCCACTGTAAGGAGTATAGATGTGTGTTATCAAATCACTCGTGCTTCGCACTCGTGATTTAATTCCTACGCATCTATACTCCTTACTGTGGGTTATTCGACAACAAACCATAAAAGAAAAATATTATTTCTTAAATATTACATGTTTTATTTATACATATATTCTCACTGTTTCAGGGCCACCTTGATGTTTGCCGCTACGACTCAATTACGTGCCCTAACCAGTGCTCCGACATTCTGTCACGACTTTCAATCGACGATCACTTGGAATTCAGTTGCCCAAAACGTATCGTCATCTGTGAATTCTGTAACCAGGAATTCCCTGGAGAGGCTTTTGATCTTGTAGGTTGAAATAAAATACTATTAATACATTTTCTGTTGGGCATAGGTTTATGACATACTGTAATGTCTTAATACAGCATAGCATTGTATTTTACTTAACACTTTATACACAATAAATCAACTTTAACAACCAATTAAAAATCTGTTATTTTAAACGAAAACAAGCAATTGAAAGGTCAATAATTTGTTTATTGAATTGTTATATATTATTATCAATTTATCCTCCCCCCCTTTTTAGCATGTTGGAAACTGCCAGTATGAAATCGTGTGGTGCGAAAACAAGTGTGGTGCCAAGTTGGAGAGGCGTTACCTGAACAACCACATGAGGAACGAGTGCCACAAGCGCACGATCAAGTGCCCTTACTGCTCCAAGGAGTTTGTCTATGAGACGCTACAGGTGGGTGGGTGGGGAATGGTGTTAAGTTTTATTCGAGAAATTTGTTGGATTTAACTGCAGTGGGTGGGAAATGGTGATATCTTATACATGAGACATTGATCACATGTTGGTTTTGAAAGCATTGTTAAAAAATGTTTGAAATATTTGATGAGGTTTATTGTTGGCCTTCTTTCATCGAGTTCTGCAATAAATTGTTTTTTATTTTCTACCTGATGTCATTAATTGGTGAAATTGAATTCAAATCAACATTTTTTTTTTTCAATGGCAGAAGCTTTTTACTGAATTTTATCTGCGAAAATGACCCTATTTGCAGTTTATTGTAGTAAATTATCTAATGATATCGTCATTGTGTAAAACTTCAAAAACGTCTGGTTGCAGACTCACCAATATCAGTGCCCTCGATACCCTGTGCCTTGCCCCAACCGCTGTGACCCCGTGAAGATCCCCAGAGAGGAAGTGGATATCCATGTGCAGGAGTTGTGTCCCTCTGCGACCGTCTCATGCCAGTTCAAATATGCAGGCTGTACCCACAAGGTAGGCTAAAATGTCCCTTTGTTTTCATGCTAATGTGCACAGCATAAACTGATTAGTTTAGAATGAATTATAACTTTAAGAGCATTTCTCAGATTTGTTAAAAAAGCATTTTTAGCTCATCTATTTTTTGATTATATGAGCTATTGTCATCACCTTGGCGTCAGCGTCGGTGTCCGGTTAAGTTTTGTGTTTAGGTCCACTTTTCTCATAAAGTATCAACGCTATTGCATTCAAACTTGGTACACTTACTAACTATCATGAGGGGACTGGGCAGGCAAAGTTAGATAACTCTGGTGTGCATTTAGACAGAATTATGTGCTCTTTTGATACTTAGAAAATTGAAAATTTGGTTAAGTTTTGTGTTTAGGTCCACTTTATTCCTAAAGTATCAAAGCTATTGCTTTCATACTTGCGACACTTACTAAGTATCATAAGGGGACTGTGCAGGCAAAGTTATGTAACTCTGACTGGCATTTTAACAGAATTATGGCCCCTTTATACTTAGAAAATTGAAAATGTTGTTAAGTTTTGTGTATTTGTCCACTTAACTACTATTGCATCATATCTATTGCTTTCAGACTTGGAACACTCGCAAACTATCATTAGGGGACTGTACAGGACAATTTGCATAACTCTGGTTGTCATTTTGACGGAATTATGGCCTTTTTTGACTTAGTAACTTTGAATATATGGTTAAATTTTGTGTTTACATCCACTTTACTTCTAAAGTATCAAGGCTATTGCTTTCAAACTTCAAATACTTTCATACTATCATGAGGGTACTGAACCTGGCAAGTTTAATTTTACCTTGACCTTTGAATGACCTTGACTCTCAAGGTAATTTTTTTATACTTAAATTGCCATGACTGTTATTTATGATCAGATTTGATTGATACTTTGACAAAACAACTCTTACCTGACATACTACAATAGACTCCACCCAAACCATCCCCCATGCCCCCCCCCCCCCGCCCCCCCCCCCCAGAAATCCCTCCACCCCCCCAAAAAAGTATTTTTTTTCTTTCCTTTTTCTGAAAGATCATCTTATAAATGACCACACCCTCACACTATACCCCCGACCCCCCCCCCATTTTTTTTAAAACATGGTTAACAAAAATAAATAAAAAAATATTTTATTTTTGAAAGACCGTCCAACTATTCCCCCCCCCCCCCCCCCCCCCCCCCCCCCCCAAAAAATAAAATAAATAAATAAATAATGTTTTTTTGTTTGCATTTTTATTTCTTATTTTTGGAAGATAATGTAAGACATGACCACACCCTACACTATACACCCCTCTCCACCCCACCCCACCATCTTTTTTGATTAAAGTATTGAGATAGGTCCCTTCACCTTTAAAAAGAACAAGTGCTGTCACCATAGGATGACTTATGCCCCCTACGAAACCTAAACGCAGATTTCGAAACCTAAATGCGGACCCTAAGTTCAAGGTCAAGGTCACAGGGGTCAAAATTTGTGTCCGTATGGAAAGGCCTTGTCCATAAACACATGCATACCAAATATGAAGGTAATATCTCAAGGGACATAAAAGTTATGAGCTTTTTTCGAAACCTAAACGCAGATTTCGAAACCTAAACACGGACCCTAAGTTCAACGTCAAGGTCACAGGGGTAAAAATTTGTGTGCGTATGGAAAGGCCTTGTCCATATACACATGCATACCAAATATGAAGGTTATATCTCAAGGGACACAGAAGTTATGAGCATTTTTTAAACCTAAACGCAGATTTCGAAACCTAAACGCGGACCCTAAGTTCAAGGTCAAGGTCACAGGGGTAAAAATTTTTGTGCGTATGGAAAGGCCTTGTCCATATAGACATGCATACCAAATATGAAGGTTATATCTTAAGGGACATAGAAGTTATGAGCATTTTTCGAAACCTAACCGCAAAGTGTGACGCAAAGACGGACAGACAGACGGACAGTCCAATCACTATATGCCCCCTTTTCTTCGAAAGGGGGCATAAAAATAGATGAGTGGTCTGCACCCGCAAGGCGGTGCTCTTGTTGATTCATTTTCTTCTGCTGAATGGATTTATTTTGGAAATAAGTTTTAAATCTTGATGAACAGGAAATTTAGTTTCTCATTTAACCAAGGATTCTAGCGTTCAATTATTTACAGTGAGCTCAGTATCATAAGTTTGCCTGTATTAACAACGTACTGCTAAAGAAAATGAAAGTACATTTAAATCCCTGTAAAAGTACCCTGACACTGAACAATAATGGACATTAAAGCTGTTAACATTTTGAAAGCAATGTACGTATTAACCCATTTATGCCTAGCGTCTAAAAAAAGGCCTCTGCAAACAACGTAACCCAGATGAGACGCCGCATGATGCGGCGTCTCATCAGGGTTTGCCCTGTTTGCTTAAAGGAATTTCTGTAAGAAATATTCTAAATATAGCAATAAATATACTAGACATCCCTAATTTTGGATATAAATTGATCTAATTTAGATGGATGGGAGAGTCCACTAGGCATAAATGGGTTAAAAAAAAACTCAAAGAATTTCATATTATTTATCTGTCAAAATGTTTTGATTTCAGGCAGCTCGGTATAGCCTGGATCGGCACATGGGTGACAACACAAAGCACCACCTACAGTTGATGTGCGACCTCGTTCAAAAACAGCAGACGCAAATCACACAGCTCTGCAACGCCTTGTATTCTGTAACCCAGGTGACTGATGGCACATTTGTCTGGAAAATCACTGACTACAAGCAGAAGTTCATTGAATCTATTTATAAAAACACTGAAATTGTCAGCGAACCCTTCTATTCCACAAGATTTGGTTACAAGATGGCTGCATCTGTGTTTTTGAATGGGAACGGATCAGGGGAAGGGAAATATTTATCAGTTTACATAAAAATACTCCAGGGAGAGTATGACAATATTTTGGACTGGCCGTTTCTGTTGCCAATATCGTTCACCATTTTCGATCAGAACTCAGATCCCGAGAAGCGTGCAAGCATCACAGAAAGTTTCGTGCCTGATCCGACTTGGAAACACTTCCAGAAACCAGTGAAGGATGTAGATCAACTAGGATTTGGCTATCCAAAGTTTGTTTCTAATGAGATTCTGAAGACACGAGACTATATAAAAGGGGACTCAATCATCTTAAGAGTAAAGGTGGACAACTCTCACAGTTCATTTTCGTAATAGTGCAGACAGGTTTACCCACCTTGGATAGTTTTATCCTTATTACCAGTATGCATTTCCTTCATGAAAATAAATGTGCTATTTTAGGCTCGGAAAGGATTTTTGTATGTCTGGTTTTAGTTTTCATTGGCATTTAAGAATTTTCATCTTTAGTTTTTTAGTAGTTTACAGGTGCATTAGTGTTCTATTCAACATTTTATGAAATATTTAACCCATTTATGCAAAGTGGACTCTCCCATCTTTCTAAATTGGATAAATTTATTTCCAAAATTAGAGATGCCTAGTATATTTATTTCTATATTTAGAATATTTCTTACAGAAATTCCTTTAAGCAAACAGCGCAGACCTAGATGAGATGCCTTATCATGCGGTGTCTCATCTGGGTCTCCGCTGTTTACCAAGGCCTTTTTTCTAGACACTAGGCATAAATGGGTTAAGCAATCGGCAAATTGTGCAGAAAATGAAATGCATTTAAATTTAATATTAAAGTCTTACCCTTGTTCACATTTAAAAAGGTTAAGGTAGAGAAGTCAACTTAAAAAGGATTCCTTTCTTAGTGTTTGCAATGTTTGTTTATAAATAAGCTGCCTACCTGCCTTCTTTTTGTATCCAAAGCAACATGCATCTCAAACTTATATGATATTACAATTGTTATGGTGGAGGTGATAATTTGAGTTGCTGATGTTTTTAGTGATTTGTTTTGATGAAAATCTTTGAAGTGCAATATTTTTTATAATGTATATATATATATTACTGTTTCACTGTGTTATATTGATACATTAGTGTTATGAATTCTAGATTTGTAGAACACATCAGCTATTTAAGATGCATTATGCTATGGTTGTGAAATCATAGTTTGATTTGTGTAGTCTTACTTTCATGTTCCTGTGTGTTGTATCTTTACTATTTATTTATTATTACAATATTCTGGTGTGTCTTTTGCATATTATCATTATTTTGACACCATTACAATTTGAAAAAGTGTATAATACCAGAGCAAAATAACTTGTGGAGTTATTTATCTATCATAGTTGGAGAAATTGATAAATCAATGGTAATATATGTTCTAACATGTGTTTATCATCATTTATTATATGAGACTTAACAGATCTTAGTTAAATGCAATTACTCTTTGTTTCTAATGCAATCAGAGCAAAAAATAACAGTATGTGTTAAAATGTTAGTTTTCAACAAAAAGCAACTTCTTTAACCCATTTATGCCTGGTGTCTAGAAAAAAGGCCTTGGCAAACAGCGTAGACTCAGATGAGACGCCGCATGATGCGGCGTCGCATCTGGGTCTTGGCTGTTTGCTTAAAGGAGTTTCTGTAAGAAATATTCTAAATATAGAAATAAATATACTTGACATTCCTAATTTTTAAAATTAATTGATCCAATTTAGAAGGATGGGAGAGTCCACTAAGCATAAATGGGTTAAATGTGTTATTGTAAGATAGTGTTTAATGAAATTTAATGGTGTGTTCAAATGTAACCATCTTTGAAGAGCAGTCGATAATAATTAAGAATTCATGAACAGAAATCAATGATGACTTAGTAATTGTGCCATTTTTGTGAATACAGTAAACAAACTATAATTTTCATAATGTTAAACATTAAATCATAAATTGCGAATAACATGTGAGCTACTACTACTAGTTAAATGTAACATACTTTCTATTCATATGTTAATATTTAAAAGTTATAGAAAATTTTCTAGACACACACGAGGGTGGTTATTCAGTATAATCATGATTCATTGTATATATCTGCCATTAATAAAATAAAAAATAAAAAAGGTGTTTTTGTTGAAAAGTTTTTTAAAAACAAATCTGTAAACAAAAAAGCAAATATTCTACCCTTCCTATCAACTTTAACCTTTCATATTATGTTCGTTGAGCAAGTGGGGCGCTCGTAGCAAATGTGCAAGAACTGCATTTTGGTGTTGTGTTTACTTGACTGTTAAAAGTATAAAAATTGTGATCTAGAAACAACAAAAAAGCTATTTGAATTACAATATATTACAAAAAGGTGCACTGCAAAGTCATACATCTTAGTTAGAATACCACTTGGAAAGCACATGAGAACCTCTTTAGCTAACTTGAGCACAATGTGCTCAAGGTAAGCTTTTGTTTACATCTTGAGTCCATAATCCGTTGCCAACATTTAATATGTACACTTAACCCTTATAGCGCTGGAACCGAATTTTAAAGGCCTTTGCAAACAGTTTGGATCCAGATGAGACGCCACAGAATGTGGCGTCTCATCAGGATCCAAACTGTTTGCTATACTGATAGTATTCTTTGAAAAAAATCTAAGAAAATGCTAATTTTATAAATTCAGCAGACGACATTTTAGCAGACGACAAATTTCCCAGCATGCAAAGGGTTAAAGGCCATCTTTATTGCCTACTCTTCTTGGAACTTTGTCAAAACATTTGTCATATCCAAGGTGAGTTTAAAACTGGGTCACATGGGCTTAAAAACTAGGTTACTAGGTCAACGTCAAGACATAGATTATGAAAACTATAGTATTAACATTTATCGCATAATAATCCTGAAACATGATCAGAACAATTACATCATGTCAAGTTAAAAATGATTCTGGTTCATTGAAATAAATTAATGGCAGTTTTCCTCGATGGCTATATGCAACCTAAACTGGGTCATGTGGGATAAAAAAAACAGGTCACTAGGTAAAGAAAAATCTGGTCAACCCTAGAGGTCACATTAATTGCCCTATGTTTATCAGACTTGTTAGACAACATTTTCCCACTTACTGTAATATTTTGAGTTTGGAACTGAATCATGTGGGGGTAAAAAATTTGGTCAATAGGTGAAATTAGAGAAAATCATTTTTTGCTTTATTACTTTGAGATTCTAGATTATTGCACATGCAATAACTTTGTTATGCCCTCCCCCCTTCAAGGAAGAGTGGGTATATTGTTTTGCTGGATGTCTGTTGGTGGGTCTGTCAGAAGACCAGTTCATTTTCGACAAATAAATCATCAACGCTTTTGACCGATTGGCTTGATACTTCACATATCCACTTGCTGTGGACAATAGATGACCCATTTTGAAGTTGGGGTCACTAGATCAAAGTCACTGTCACAATAAGTATGAAAATCTTTTCCGATCAATAACTTGTCAACGAATTGGCTTGATACTTCACACGTGCATTGGCCTTGGACAGTTAATGACCCCTATTGAAATTGGGGTCACTAGGTCAATGTCACTGTAACAATAAGTGTTAAAATCGTTTCCAATCAAAAACTTGTCAATGAATCGACCGATTGGCTTGATACTTCACATGTTCATTGGCCTTGGACAGTAGATGACCCCTATTTACATTGGGATCATTAAGTCACAGTTTAAGGTCACTGTCAAAACAAGTGTGAAAATCGTTTCCAATCAATAACTCATCAACCAATTGACTGATTGGCTTGATACTTACCATGTGCATTGGGCTTGGACAGTACATGAGGCCTATTGAATTTGGAGTCACAAGTTCAAAGCCCTGTTTAGGGGACATATGTCTCCAAACGCAAATCTCTTGTTTATTTCTCTTTCACAAGCAAAAACAATAAGTATGTTTTAAAATGGTAGTTTTAACAAGAAGCAAATGCTATATATGTGCTTTTGCAAGATTTTGCAAGAAAGTCTTAAAAGAAATTTAATTGTGTATCACGTGTTAACAAATCACAAATCTTAATATCAATTGTATGAACATTTGTCCCAATGATGTCTTGGAGAATTTCTTAAGTGGGTCACACGGTATCAAAAACTAGGTCACTTTTTTGGTCAAATTGACGTTTCATCTGCTTATACTCAAGTGGTCACATTTTTGGGCAATCATCATGAAATTTACTTTCATATGTTAGAATGATATATTTGCCAAGTTCTGAAATGGTTTTTTAAACATTACAAAGGGTGATAAAAACATTTCAGTTCCTTCGGGTCTCAGGTGAGCTACCAAGGCCTTTAGCCTTCTTGTAACTAGTATGTGAAATAAAGCTAAAAAATAAATATTATGGTGAAAAATACAGTAAAACTTTTCAAAAACATACTTTTTAAAACCTTAGATGAGCATATGAGATCAGATAATTTACATGAAGCTAACATTATAGATTTGTATATGATATATATCGACACACTTGTTTAATATTGAAGACATGTTTTAGAACATTTTAAAAACAAAAGTATTTAATTTTAGAAATATTGCTACGTTAGACAGACAAGGGGCATGACAATTTGTGATTATGACAAATGTTCTTTCAGTTTCCCTAAGAAATTAGATGAAGTACAGCCCCTCGTCTATTATCGTCGTGTAATTACAACTTGATGTACTTCCTTGTAGAGGAAACTCCAGTCTCCGCAACCTGTTCCTGTAATAACAAGGAGTAAAATAATACATCAATACCGACATCAGTATAAACCGACGGACAACGTGCATGCTTTCAGAAGAACAATGACGAAGAACATGTATATTATTTGCACTTAAAACGTTTCTTGGTGCACATCCGGTAATGATGAAGTGTTTATTATCATAAACGTTGAAATTTCGGCCGAATGGCAATATGAATAACAAAGGTCAAGAAGGATGCATATACTGTTAAATAAAAGACAAATGTGTTTATTAACCCATGTATGCCTAGCGTCTATAGTAATAAGGCCTTGGCAAACAGCGTAGACCCAGATGAGACGACGCACGATGCGGCGTCTCATCAGGGTCTGTGCTGTTTGCTTAAAGGAATTTCTGTAAGAAATATTCTAAAATAAATATAATAGACATCCCTAGTTTTGGAAATAAATTGATCCAATTCAGAAGGATGGGAGAGTCCACTGGGCATAAATGGGTTAAATAATAACGAATCTTAGGATCAATTAAAAAAATCATAACCAATAGAACGCGCAATATTATCGCTTTGATAGCTGGCGTAATGCATACCAGACATCTCACTTGAATTGGAAGTTTTACACTCACGTAAATCAGGTGGTTGCCCTCAAGATATCGGGTATTGTTTGAGACAAAACCTCCGCTCTGTTTCTCGAGCAATTTGTTGCCGTCCAACTCGTAAACGGTCTAAAACATAATGCATAACGATATGATATGAGTGCCAGGATTGGGATTTAACATACCGGTATCAATCCAATACAATATATATATATATATATATATATATATATATATATATATATATATATATATATATATATAATATATATATCTGTTCGTTTGCGTCCTGACTGAATCCCCAAAATAATGTTTGTGAGACGTCACTAGTGTCCTTTAATAAATGGAGAGATATCCGTTCTATACATGTTTAACAAGTTAAATGAGTATTGTCAACCTCCGCGCAGAGATTTGACCGGAACCAGCATACCTGGATCAAATCCCTGCCGTTATAACCAGCAACGTGATGATAGCCGAGACACGAAGTACAATCCTTTTCCCGTTGTATTTTTTCCCTTTTTTAAGATTTAGATATTTATTTAATGAACCTAAACTTATACAATACTTTGAAAATATTAAAGAAATTGATAATACGTTTCATAATACAATACTTAAACAAAAAATTAAAATCCTTCCAGATCTGAAAAGATTTCCTTCTGACGAAAGAGATTGTATGTGAAATCATAGAACGAAAACCCAGCGTGGAGGTTGGAGTATTGTGTTTTGTTAAGAAGTTTATAAGGACCATGAGAACATACAATTGTGATTCATCGACTATATCCAATACCTAAAACATACATGTATAGACTGATGCAATAATTTGTCTGCTGATCCGGAGTCGCGCATAGAAGGCTAAATAATGTGAGGATACAATCCAATATAAGAAACTTACTTAGCGCACGAACTTTAAACCACAGCTGCAAGTTTATGCTGTTCATTTGCTTAAATTTAAACAAGGCATTTCACTTTACTTCAGTTGTGATGCTGTCAAGTGCAGTTGGGACCTGGTTTTGCTGTGAGTTTGTGTGTGTGTGTGGGGGGGGGGTACCCGAGGGAACCACACCTGCCATGTATGGTGACCACCAACCAAACTCACATGCGATTGGACATTGAACTCCGGTCGCTACGAGACTAGATTAACGGACATTGAACTCCGGTTGCTACGTGACTAGATAAACGGACATTCTCCGGTCGCTTCGAGACTAGATTAACGGACATTGAACTCCGGTCGCTACGAGACTAGATTAACGGACATTGAACTCCGGTCACTACGAGACTAAATTAACGGACATTGAACTCTGATCGCTTCGAGACTAGATTAACGGACATTGAACCCTGGTCGCTACGAGACTAGATTAAAGGAAATTCTCAAAGACTGCATGTATTCATGCTCTTTCTTTTTCGCATTATCACTCTTAATATAGGCGCAACATCGGTACCATAAGACAGAGCGGTTCTGTGATCTAGAGGTAACACACTGGCACGAGAACATAGTCGGACACAGGTTCGATGCCCAGCTCAAACCTAACCTATTAGCTCGCCTTTCCATGATATGTTTAACAGAGTTTCAGCGAAGTAGGTAACTGCCACTGGGAACTTAAAAAGTTACACTCCATGTCGTCACTGGAACGGGGCGTCTCGCACTCACACTTCCTACCATAAGTTAACTTATAAGTCTTCTGGAGTTGATGACCGTATTGAAAAATCAAAGTACTGACTGTACTAATGTGACGATGCTTTTGAAGAGGATGGATATAAAAGCATCAATTTAAGTTTATCTACTTCACCACGATTGTGTATGTGGGTACGAACATTTTGGGGACGAAAAAAAAAATTTGGGTACGGAAATGTTGGGTACAAAAAATTAAGCCCCCCAAAAATGTGGGTACGAAAAAAATGTGAGAACGAAAAAAAATGGGTACGAAAAAAAATTGGGTACGAAAACAAATTTGGGTACGAACACATTTTTGGGTACGAACACAAAATTGGGTACTAAAAAAATGTGTGTACAAAAAAAATTGGGTAGGAAAAAAAATAGGTACGAACAATTTCTGGTACGAAACAAAATTTGGGCTGAAGCAGCATCGTCAAAAATCTGGTGCATTCAATAAAAATCTACTTCACGCACTGAAAACTTTGTAAAGGAAGTGGAGCGAGGTTAAGTATATTTGATTTGTCAACCTTTATATGTCTTATATAGTTTCATATCTTATGTTATATGTGTTCGTTTTCTTGGACCACGGAGCGTATCTTTAGAAAAAGACGTGAGTGGGTACATCAAAATATATAACCTCGGCGCTTCGATGTACGCTAATCGATAGCTACCGGTCACGTGACAAGGTATCGACAAGATATTTGCCGATACGGTCCCGTTTCATATCCGTCTCATCTAGAGTCCGTGCTTGGACCAAACGTTAGTCTTACCTTAAGAATGCGCCCGTCCAGGAAGGGGACCGTTGTGGTCTCGCCGATGACCGCCCTGACCTCGAGCACCTTGCCGGGCACGGATAACTTGAGGGTGACATTGTTTCCCACAATCTCGATCTCTTGGACGATGTTGTTTTCGGGGGTGAGCAGACGCTCGGCCTGCGCGATGTGTTCGGCTGCAGTACCTGTATTGATGGATATTTACAGTTATTTTCTTCCCGGAGGATCAAACCTGTGATTCTATCTTTAAAAGGTAGGATTTGTCGAAATGCTTAGCCTAAAATATGTGTCTGGTTGTCTTTCTTTTAAGAACCATCATCAACTGCCATGAAACAATCGAAAAACCACAGCTCCGCGGTAACCTACTTTAAACATTCCGATCCTTTGGGGAAAATGTATAATTGTAAAAGAAATAATATTTTATTAGGTCATGTTATTTATTCGAAATTATAGTTGTTCGTTAAACCGTTTGCGTATTTGCAGAAAGATAATTTATAAATAAAGCATGCGGCCAAACGATGAAAAATAATATTTATAATAAAGGTATAATTGGACTGCTGTTGCGAAACTGTTCTCAAAAGATCATAAGAACTTCTACTTGTCAAGAACGCGAAGTACAAAAAACGAAAACAAAATAATGCACCATTTAATGACCGATAAAGAAATATTTGTTACTCTTTATACAACAAACATAACTCTACATACCGATCGCCTTATAATATTCTACCGCATTATCAACGGCTACCAGTTTCCATTTTCCATTTAAAAGAGACATATCTGACATCTTTTCTGCCGACAATACTTCGGACAATGTCGCGTTTATGTTTGTTCACTTCTCGCTTTACATCAACTTTGTGAGAAGCTTACTATAGCGAGCGACAAAACACTTCACATCGAACCCGGATGTTTTTGCGATGCATTACCCCATTTATGCCCAGTGGACTCTCCCATCCTTCTAAATTGGATCAATTTATTTACAAAATTAGGGGTGTCAAGTATATTTATTTCTATATTTAGAATATTTCATAAAGAAATTCATTTAAGCAAACAGCGCAGACCCAGACGAGACGCCGCATTATGCGGCGTCTCATCTGGGTCTACGCTGTTTGCAATGTCCTTTTTTCAGGACGCTAGGCATGAATGGGTTAATAACTAAGCCAATTCTACTTCCGAGGTGGCGCTAAGGACCGGATGTTTGAAATTTCACGGATAATTCTACAGGGTGAGTAGGTTTTATATGTTTACTTCAACATATTTCGAATTATTAAAAATACAGGCAATGTTGTGCGATTCAACGCAGATTAATTCATCCTCAAATGTATAACAACATACATTAACAAGCCATATTGAAACGAGAAGACCTTTATAAGTTGTGGTATGTTGAGTTTTGTAAACAAATCGATGTATTTCGCCTGCGTGGCGAGCCAATTTCCACCCGATTAATTCGCTTACGACACCAAACGATTGCTTTCAACATATACTAGCTGCTGTATGCAAAACCCATTAGCTTCCTGCAGATCTCATAGACTTTGTATTTTCTACAAGAGATGGAGCTTATGCCGAAGAGGTGGTACCAAGGGCAGGAGATGGCGCCAATGCACGACATGTATGCATCATCACATGACTTACATATGATAGATAATGTTCCTTTTTCAAACTTCTTTTTATTTGTCAACGTAAATGATAATTTATGCAAACCAACATTTAAACATACAACATTATCATAAAAAACAACAACAAGATCTGTGTGTCCATTCGTCCGTGTGTCCGTGAGTCCGTGAGTCCGTCAGTCTGTCACACTTTTATGGATCCTGCGATAACTTTTAAAGTTCTTCATATTTTTCATGAAACTTAAAACATGGACCGATGGCAATATGGAGATTATGCACGTCATTTCATTTTGTTCCTACGTCAAAATTTCTGGTTGCTATGGCAACAAAAAATCTGACAATGGTGGAGCCGGTAGGGGACATATATTGCTCGGCAAAAGTCATGTTATTAAAGCGGGTATATACGATTTTTTATATGTGTTTAATTGTAATACATTGATAAAATATGTTACAATAACAAAAAATAGGCAAGAAAAATTATACATTAAAGCCGAATTTCATAATATGCAGCAAAGACAAATTAGCGCCCCGAGCCGATAGTGACGTACATATTTTCCTACAATAACCGAAGCATTCGTCTTTGTATTATAAACCGTTAAACTACGAGGGGTGTTCTAGAAGTTCGTGGATTTTCGCTATAACTTATTAGTTTGCTGGTAAAAGTCAATGAAATTTACATATTATACAAACCAATTATCACGGACTTTATATATAAGCTAAAAATGCATGAATTCCACAAAGCGCGTGTGAAACGCGTTGCCATAGAGACCTCAGTAACGACACGCGTGTATTTTATTATAAGTATGAGCGTTACGCGAATTTAAATTTGGTTAAAATTTCGTTGATAAACAGAATTTACGTCAAATTTCACGTTACAGCGCCTAAGTCCTCCTTACAACCCGGATTTGGCCCCTATGGACTTCCGCCTCTTCCCGGAAGTTAAAGCAGAGTTCGTACATGTATGGTATACATGCTGGCGAATTCGGCTGTACAGCCGTTTTCAATTTCAGAATTAAATATCTGGCTTATTTCGCATTTTTCGACACATGTTCTTCTTAACTTTTATTTTAATTTATATTGAAATATATATATACATGTAATAAGTTTTTTACACAGTTTATATAAATTCATAAATATTTGACAAAAGCGTATATACCCGCTTTAAAATGATATACCTGTGTAAAATGGTGCGGGACTAAATATTCATACACAGTATACAATTTTGCTGCTCTTTGTCCGATCCCGTATTACCATACTAGCAAAACAACGTTATTTTGGCCAATAATAGCTTCATTATATACTTCATTGCACGTACCACTAGAAACAAGGTTGACATGCTCATGAACAAAATTGTGAGAATATATGTAATCAAAAATGAATACTGTTTCAAGAGTATGTTTCGGTCTCGTGGCTCTGCCTCTATTTCGAGACGTCATAACACATGCCACTTGACTAAGTTCGCAATCAAATACCTTTGTATGGGACTACACTCCGATGCCCTGAAGTTGAAGCATTTAATTAATTGTCATCTTGAATGCGATGGTTGTATCATATTTACAATTATGTTAGCCGTTCCTTGTTAAAGATTCGATAAATGTAAATATATACCATATTATGAGAATACGTACGTGTAAGACCCGGTTGAATAAACCAATAATTAATGTGAATATTAGTCGTTAGTAATAGCTTGACTAGCTACACATAATTGTTTATCATTATATGTATATCAAGCTATTTGGTTAATGAATTACTGATGTGTTAAATTAATTATTGTTTCAATTTATCCGATTATATGTATGTGAATAAGAACTAATTCGAATTTTAAACGCAAATGCAAATCAAATTGATGCTAAATAGAACTGTTTATATTCTGAAAACAAGGTGTTTCCTAAAACATCATTTAGAGCGACTCAGATGTTCTATTTTCTTTCTTGACAGATCACCACACATGATGCGTACAGTGAACAATTCACAATTAGCTTGCAAACCAAGAAGTTTATCTATGGGAGAAATCGAAGACAATAACATGAAGAGAACGAAATTAGTACTACTACCGTTAGTGGGTGTTCTGTATGTGTTCGTAGTTTGGTCTCTTAGATTGTTTGAAACCGTCCCTCAGCGGTCGCTAAAAGAGGTACAATCTCCGATGATTCACGTGAACCAAGATTGCCAGTTTGTTTACCTTGATTTGGGTAGCAACAAGGGTGTGCAGATACGGAAGTTGTACGAGCCATCGCTTTACCCAGGTGCGGCTATCATACCGTTCTTTGACAAGCTGTTTGGACATATAACGAAGTCCAGCCGTCGTGGGAATGTGTGTTCATTCGGATTTTGAGGCTAATCCACGACACATGGGTCGTTTAAAGCACATTGAACAATCATATCGACGTAAAGGACTCAATGTCACTTTTTACAATAATGCTGTTTCCAACAGAACGGGAGACATTGTAACAATATACTCGGACACGAACTTCGACATATACTGGGGCGCTGGCATTCTGGATACGGCCATTGATAACAAAATTAATATGACATAATATAAAGTCCTAACACTCGATTTTGTGCACTTCATTCGTTCTCAGATTGTGCCCCTTAAACCAAAGGCAGTTTTCATGAAAATTGACATCGAGGGATCAGAATTCATCGTCTTACCACACTTGTTACAGACATTAACTCTTTGTAAAGATATCATTACATCCTTTGTGATAGAAATGCACGAGTGGGCTAAGAAATCCATGGGGTCGACTCTAACATTTGACGAATTAAGAACGATGATACAGAAGCAAGGTTGTGTCCCTTCAGAAATTGTTAATGTCGATGACGAAAGTTTCTTGCATGACGTCATCGTGGAACCTAATTGGTAACGATCATAAAAAGATGTCTGCGTGTTTACATACTTTACTTAATAATAAGACTTTAACAACCAGTGCATTGTTCTGTTTTTTTTTAAAATTTAAGTACAATATTAATTGGTAACGATCATAAAAAGATGTCTGCGTGTTTACATACTTTACTTAATAATAAGACTTTAACAACCAGTGCATTGTTTTTTTTTTAAATTGAGTACATAAATGTACTCAATTATTTGTTAAAAAAAAGAATTTTGTAAATAGGCGTCTGAGAATTCATACAAATGTGTTTGCTGATTTAAGTAGAAGAGGTAAATTCCCATGTTTTAAGGTTGTACTATAAGTTATTGTTTCTAGTTTTTATGACCTGTATAGTTTGTTTCCATTTCATTGTACTAGACTGTTAAATGTAAAAGCTGTAATGTAAAACCGATGACATAAAAACGATCACGTGATATATATATATATATATATATATATATATATATATATATATATATATATATATAAATGTAATACGAAAGAACACTGACGATATTTTTTTCTTCAACCTATCATGCTTCACACACGATTCAACAACATAATATAACTTACGGAAGTCGACGAAATACTGTTGCAGGCGTTTCTCACATTGTTGTTGTGGATGTATGTTAAACAAATAAACACTAACAAAAGCATAGCACTGCGTTTTAAGTAATTAAAAAAGCATATTGTAGTTGAACAGATACGAATCGCTTAGCTAAACCGAAATGAATTATGAATACGGTAAAGTTAGGGTTTGTCTTAACCATGTTGGCATTATCAAGCCTCGCTCTGGCAAACAACAGGTTTTAATGCTATTGTGTGAAGCGTCAATCAAGATTATTCTGTGTAGACGTCACAAGCTTATCAGGGAAAACTATCCCCGCGTTTAAGGTGTTTTTTTATTTAAGGGACGTCCTTTCTTTGCAAGATTTCAGTTTACCCATTTAATGTCGTCTCTAATTAGCCTAGGCGGATTGCACAGGCGAACTTTGGAAGACACGTTAATATTTGCATTTGACCTTGTTTGCAAAGGGAAGCGCGTTATCCCATCAAAGCAAAAGCATTAAATAAATGATACATTTATGCAATGACGTCATTACGTTTATTTCCATGACATCATATGGGGAATCTTGTGTGTCTGCAATTTTCTTTCGTACTGAATGCAGACTAGATATAACCCTGTGTATGTCCCAACTTAAAAATTGAATAAAATATACAACGATACGGATAAGAAAATCTAAGTATACAACGTTTAAAATACAGTAGTAAACATCGGATTTTTAATATACAATATTACAGATATATGTACGGTTATTCTACCTAAATAAAGACAGATACTGATAATTTGAAGAAAAACAACAACAACACACGGCCTCAAAATTAATAATAAAATGTTAATTGTGTCCCAAAATGTCGCATGATGGCCATTTAAATCCACTAACAAAACTTATCAGACTCACAATTAATTTAATTTTCTCAGACATTTAACATGCCGTATATTCTGGCCAATGTGTTCACTGTTCTCAATGCAAGATCGTTCACCTATGAAGCGATCATGGGAGATATATCTATAAATGCGATTCGCCAGCCCTTTTGAAATAACATTTTCAAAAATCAGATTATTTTTTGTTGGTCTTCAACAATATTGATTAATGTTGTACCAACACTTATTTGATTTGATTATTTCAATATTTTATAGTGTTTCGTCTATACAATTTTGCATGTGACTACAGAAACATATACTTAAATAATAAATAGTGCAGGTTTTTCTTTCTAACGTGTCATGCCGATGTAAATTTTAGCATTGAAAGGTACACATACGCATTTGCCTTCATTTAACTTTTTGTAAATAAAGATGTTGGGATATCAATTTAGAGGTTATATAAAAAGCAATAGCAGAAACATGTACTACGATGTTAGCGGTTGCGATCGCCAAAAAACTTCAAATATCGATTGATCTCCGAAAGATAACATCCGAATAATAGTAAAAAGTGTAAAACATGCCTTCCTGTCAACTATGATATTTTTTTAGAGAGTACAGCCCTACATGAAACGATTATTTAGTATTTTGTAACCTAAACAAATAATAAATTACTTGCTAACTAGGCTATAGATTTGAAGAAAATTTTGCACACTTTAAAAAATTGCATCTTTATGTATTGATTTACATGTATTTTATTTCAAGGTGTGTGGCTTTAAACGAATAAAGATTGGCAATCAAAGAAAAATGAATTTTAACTGAAACATCAATTCAATATAACATTTTGCATTCAGTGACAGACATTATGCTTTCAGTGCCGTTGTTTTCTTAAAGGAAATAACTGCGCCTGGTTCCGAGCACACCGTGAATGGACGGTGCTTCGATGGAGAGGTCAGTTACGTCCACTCAAACACTGAATCACATTTGAATAAGCAACCTTTACGTTTGAAAGAGAAGGACATGTTGTTATCAAAATGTATTTTAATCAATGTATTTACTTAATTTGAATTCGAAAGTAAAATATAAAATTGCCCTTAATAAACTGTTAAATGATTGGTTAAATCATTTTCAAATGTCAATCTAATATTTCATATCTTTCATATGATGTAAAATTAAAATAAGACCGAATAATGTAATAATTTTCATTTAATACAAATGAAATAAAACGTGTTGTTGTGTGACATGCATAAGATGGTTTTATTTTGAGAACACTCTTGTTCTATACTACCGGTGTGTGGTCGTTACAATTTCATATCCATTCTATGGTCTGCTAATTGATTGACTACTCATATTTGATCACCTTGCGTGCATTTTCAGATCCACTTTGTGTTGTTTAACAGCAAGTATGGCACCTTAGAGAACGCCGAAAACAAACCAGACGGTGTTGCAGTGTTGGCATTTTTCGTCACGGTAGGGAACGATTCCATAATTTCATAGGCAAGCGTCTTATTTTTTTCATGAAATCAAGAGATGTTTAAATGTCAAACCAAGTTATGTCAAGTCAAACATCGTTTATTGATTCATACATAACATGGTAAATGACGTGTTCTCAACCCACTCATATCATTGTATTATAAAATAATAAACTTACAAACTATTAATAAAATAGAAGCCGTACTTACTAATTCATACTTAAGTATTTGTATCTACTTTTATTTACCCCAAATTTTACATTATGTAAGCACATAAGTAACAGACATTTTACTTGAAACATTTCCTTAGGCTATGATTTCTCTATTGGATTATTAATATTGTGGATTTCCTTTAATTAATATCCTCACATCATTAGGTTGTGATGTGATCCTTTTCATTCAGAGTGGTATACATATTGAAAATACATATGCTTTAAAATATATGTATTGAGCATTCTTTTAAAGATATTATATAAATCAAAGTGAGACAAAATCGATATGGTGATTTATAATTACCAAACGACATAAATATTAATGAAAAACTGGTTGTTCCTTGGTAACTTGAAACTTGTTTTTACAGCGTTGACAGCAACATGTCAATATCTTGATGTAGTAACTAACCTAAAAATATGCGATATTCTTTTACTTATTATACTACTAACGTGTTTATCAGAGAGTTCCCGAAAATTTGTTTGGGGGAATGAAGGCGAGGGAGTTCTCCCAGATCTGGTTGACCGCCCTGCCGAGAATCAGGGCTATACGTATGTGACTTAATACTGCATGTAAATATTGTCACCCAATTGTTAAAAGTTATTTAATGTATATTGGTAGATACATATCGATAAGTCGACAATTTATTCTAAAGTTTTTAGCAAAGCATGTATCAATTTCCCCAAACATCCTCCATGTCATCCATCGCAGCGTACCTTAATTGATCACTGCAGACAACACCGTGAACGCTCGAATACGCCTTAATACCTTCATCGACCGGAAGTGCGAGTTCGTCACGTATCGGGACAGCACAACGACCCCACAGTGCTTCCAGTCCGTCCAATGGGTTATCTTATTGGAGCCAATACCAGTTACGTACCAGGCGCTAAGTCATAGTCACGTGATGAGTGTTCAAGAGAATCATCATCAACATGATCTTCATTATCACAATCGTCACCGGAAACGTACACCGGTCACTTGGCGGGTTTAGTCTTTGTGAGGGTTATATTCCGGGAGCCAATACCGGCAATGTACCAGGCGGTTGGTCATAGTCACGTGATGAGTATTCATCATCAACATGATCTCTATTATCATAATCGTCATCCGAAAACGTATACCGGTCACAAGCCGGGTTTCAGTCTATGTATGGGTTGCTAAATGTGTTATAGCCCACAAATATGTCCGATATATGACGTGTCTGAAGGCTTAACTTGTTTTTCTATTACCAAATTGTAAGAACAGACAGTGCATTAGAGTGTTCATGGAATATTAACGATTTTTTTGACAAAATAGTTGTATGCGTATATAATTGTATACATTTGATAGAGTGACAGTGATGATACTGCGTATGTTTTTTTTTGTTTTTTTGGGGTGGGGGTGTGATAATGTGTGATATCCTCCCTTGATATATACACTTTTACAGGCGTAATACGTTCATGCCTTGCTAAAAAATTAACTAAATCACTAAAATAATACATATTCAAGTTTCATTAAAACATAGTTTAACATTCCGTCGGGACTACCACGAGATATGTTAAGTCTTGTTGCCAACATAATAACGTAATCTCACAGTTTTGAGTCTAGAATCGCTTACTGTATTTAAAAACCAAAGGCCCAGTCAAATACACGTCTTATCTCGCTCATATATGTAACCGGTTTTACATTTCTGTAATGTTTGTTTCAGATTGTGAAAACTATTCTTTTTCTTTAAACAGCATTTATTTTATAAGATGGCCTAAGATCAATCTTCTCATTCACGCGAATCCTAATTATCATGTTTTCTTTTATCTTTCATAACTAACCCTTATTACCGCCGATATCAATCTCGCCCCGTTAATTGAAAATGAGCAATCAGTAAAACAGCGCATCGATTTGTAGTTGTTCACTTGCGAACAACTAAGATTAAGAGCAAGTTTTGCAAGCCAGCTTTGATCATGACCCGACACCTGATCACTGCGTATATACGCTCCGAGAAAAAATTCGCAACGTTGTTTCAGTTCTTGAATTACAAACCAGTTACAAATTGAAAGATAATATGAATATCGTGTTTAATTTAATAATTTTTAAAGGATCTTATATAGAGAGTCAAACAATGTTTTTAGTTATACGCATCGCGGAAGAGTGAGTTTATGAATGATTAAAATAGTCCGCTACGTCAGGCAATTGGTATTTCTGCGTAGCACAGTTCATTCCAAATCTGAGTATATTATTAGACGGCTGCTGAATAACAATGTGATGTCGAGATTGCAATACACTATCATGCGTCTTTTGTGTAACCTCTTTGTAAGCGCTTGACTGATTTCGGGTAGTACAGCGGGAGTGGGGGGGGGGGGGGGTCTGATTTGTTCTGAGGTTCGCAAACAACTGATACTGGAAGTCGCTCGAGTTAAGAAAACCCCACTTATCAACCCGGTACAAACAACGCCTGTCCATTATATCAACCAATGATAGCTTGCTTTAAATAATAGCCTGTTGATACGGTGTGTGATTTTAAAAGGATTATACACACACCCAGCCGATTCCTTTTCTGATCAACGAGAGAAAAACGGAAAAGCTCAATACTTAGTGATCAATAGACCAATTATTTCAAACATGTTTAAAAGGAGAATGTTTTATTGTAATATGTATATACATTCTATTTCATTAAATTCCATAATGATACGAAATACGCTGTTAATAGAGAAAAAAATCATGACAATCGGACATAAATTATCCCTTTTCGCATAACACATATTTCATGTAGTGAATATGCGACTAGTAATTGATAACACCAACAATTTCAACCTTTTTATAAAGTAAATTTAAAAACACACGTTATTTTTGGTACTAATATTGGTGACTGTGTGAGGGTAGAGGAGTTACATGTTAAAGGGATCTTTTCACGCTTTGGTAAATTGACAAAATTGAAAAAAGTTGTTTCAGATTCGTAAGTTTTCGTTTTAGTTATGATATTTGTGAGGAAACAGTAATACTGAACATTAACCATGCTCTAATATAGCCATTATATGCATCTTTTGACGATTTTAAAACCTAAAAATTATAAAGCGTTGGAACGCGAAACGATTGAATAATTTGGAGAGTTCTGTTTTTGTCGTTAAATTTTGTGAAACTACGAAGATTGCTTATATAAGGTATAAAATACGTCAAGAATGTGTACTCGGCGGAATAGCTCAGTAGGCTAAAGCGTTTTTACTTCAGGACTCTGGCAGGACTCCAGGGGTCACTGGTTCGAAACCTGCTCCGGGCAATGTTCTTTTCCTTTTTTTAATTTTTTTCTTGATTTTTTACTGGAGCTTTTACGATCCAATGTTTACATTTATCAATATAAAGCATTTAATGAATAAGTTAAAAAAATGTGTGAAAAGGCCCCTTTAATGTCAGTTCATGAACATTAATAAAGATGAAATGGAAATACATAGAATAAAGCATGTAATATTTTGCGAAAAATATTCTAAAGATCGCGACTTCTTAACCGCGTCATGCGAAGATGGGTCTTATGGCGTTTCAGCCAGCGTAGCTCAAGCCCAGCCTGTGTGTTTGCGTAATCAGGTCAGATGCGTTGCTGTCCGCAATAAAATTACTCAAGGTGTTATTGTCTCACTATATATCTCCTGTCCAGGGCCCGCATTCACCAACCGATTCTTAGACTTAAGAAGTAAGAATAGACTTAGAACCAAGAAATGTGTGTTCAGTGTTAGAATATATACAGGACCCCACTGGTGATTATGTCATAAACAAAATATTCTATACAAAGACGACTAGATAGTGATGTTTACTGCAGAGTTTTACTCAAAATTAAAGAAATTCTTGAATATTCTAATTTAAAGAATTTTCTTTATTCTTAAGTCTAAGAATTGTTTGGTGAATACGGACCCAGACTGAGAATGCGCAGGCTGAGTGGGCTATATATATGATGGCCGCATGTTGCCTAAGACCCATTTTCGCATAAAGCGGGTCTTTTTAAATCTCATTGCGAGTTGTAAATGGTATATTTTAGCAAAATGCAGTTCGATATAAAATCGAATTCAAAAAAGCTCATACAGCAAACTGGCAAATTAGAGTAGCCTATTCAAGCGTTCAGGAACGATTTCCAGACGTGCTGACCGAGTACGACTAACATTTGTGTTTATATAATTAAACGATTTTCTTCTGAATGTGACACAATACTATTTCGGTAGTGTTTTGTTTTCTCATCTTGACAGCAGAACTGTGTTTATCGATAGTCAATTATGTCTTCCCCTGACGATTTAGCTGAGTAAAACAGCTATGTCGAAAACGTGCATGAGTGTTCTATACCGATGTTAAGGTCAGAGGCTGGTTGACATCATGTGAAACTACTAGGATAATAAGTTATGCATAAACAGCAAAGTACGGGTCAACAGCGCTGTCTTTATGACTACCTCATTAGTGAGTGAACAGTTGTGCTCGCAGATTTTATTTTCATTTTCATCAATTTTCTAATTGTTAATTTGGAATTTTATATGGTGTCAAAAAGTTTTGAAAATGACATTTTCTTCATGAAATTATATTCTTTATGTGATAGGTATTCGATATTCCCACAATATTTATTTAATTTGATGGTGATTGCAAATTTTATTTTAAATTTACTGGTTCTCAATATTCCATTTTTATAATATTTTTAACGCTTCCAGAACGTTTATAAAAGACATGTTGTTGTAATTGTGTTGAAGTTATCTGTATAACATAAGTATGATGATAAACAGTGCATACGCATCTCGACCTGTACGTTCAGCCACACTCTTTATAAATTCAAAAGGGTTGTGTTCATTTCAAACTTGCGATTTAAAAAGCTATAAGATAATTTTGAAAAATGAGTGTGCAATAGCGAACAACTTCAGTGCATTCAGCGCTTTGATTATTTCAGTGGTCAGAATTGCAGGCTCTTGAGTCCACCGGAGACTTCGACGCTCGCTATGGAAATTACCGCGTCTCGCAGCCGCTTGACGACCGCATAGTGGAGTCAAACTTCCTGCCTCCCGGTAACACTCGAAACCGACGGAGGCACAGTTTGAGTCATACACTGAAGGGGAGGGGGACAAGGGGAACTCCTTGTACAAAGGGTCTCGCTGGTGGAATGGACCGTCGAAACTTCTATTCCCGTTCTATGAATTGCACCATCTACAGACAGAAACTCAACTATTTGATTTATTTGAAATGAAATAAACTTTTTGTTTTGATATCTTTCGCAAATCTTAAACAGTGCGAGTAGATCAGCAGTTATTCGTGTCTCTAAGGAATCTAGTCTAACACAAATTTTTAATAATTTTCTCATGTAGCATTGTTTACTGAAGTTTTTTAATCTCTTATATTAGACAAAATGGATTCTTTTAAAATAAACCACGTGACGCACTTAACCATGCATGTTTTTGTTAAATAGTGTATACCTAATTATCTTAATGGTATCATGCTTCTATTTTCCTTCATTTGAAATAATCGTTTGTATTATATGTATATTTTGGAAATATCTCTGATCCAGCACAACTGTATGCTTACTAGACTCAAGAAATCAGCAAAACATTTCTAGTTATTGTGCGTGTGTACCAACTACAGCTGACGGATAGAGCGACGAATATAAATACTAAAGCGTAATTTTTTTTAGGGAATATCACAATTTTCATATTAATGTTGATAACAAGTTAAGTCATCAACTGTCGGTAACTAATTTTCATTTTTTTAATGTTTGAAATAATTTAACTGCGTAGAGTCAACAAAATATCAATGGAGGATTCCATTTAGCATTGCTGTGTTAATGATACAGGTGCTTTGTTACTTGCAGGCAAAGGTAGACGTACAAGAGAAGTAACACACACATATATAAACCGTGCATCCATTTGAGTTTGCACACAACTAGCCTGCTTCAGGCATTTAAGTGGGTTACAGAGACACGGCTTTTTCGACAAAAATAGCTAGTGATATAAAGGTAAAGACATAACTTGGATTTTAATTATCCCGATATATTTATGTTATTCTGTTTTTATATGAATAACACATTGAAAATTGTCAGGTCGCATTTGACTAAATTTATGTTGCGGCATGCCTTGCAACACGCTAAGTGCTTATTGCTTGCGTCTTGTTGAATTTCTAGTTTAAATACACATGGAATGGCAAGTATAATTACTAGTGTAATATTGTTATATATAAATAGATAATACATAAAAAGAAATACCATATTTTATCTATAAGCAATATATTGCGAGATTTACATGTGTTAAGTACCGAAAGATGAATTGAAGCTTCTAGAATGTGCCACCATGTGATGTAAAGAAGCACGAAGACTCATGGAAGTTGCTGCATGTTAGTAACGAATAGCACGATTCAAACGGAGTTTTTTATATGTGTCTTGTTCTGAGAAAATTGGGCTTAATGCATGTGCGTAAAGTTCGTACCAGATTAGCCTGTGCAGTCCGCTTTTATGTTTTTTTTTTCGTTTAAAGGAAGTCCCTTCATACCGAAAATCATGTTAAGGCGGAAAGTGTCGTCCCTGATTAGCCTGTGCAAACTGCACAGGCTAATCTGTGACGAGACTTCACGCACATGCATTATGCCCAGTTTTCTTACAACGCGACGAATATCACAACATGCAATTGAAATATGTCAACATGGAGTTGTAATTAAGCAATTAACAAGTGTAATTTACAAACATACAATTGCCATTAATCAAAATGTACATTGCCGTTTTCCAACATGAATACACTGGCGGACATTGCCTTCCATTATCACTTTTTAAACTTACAAGAAAAAAAGGTGAAATTTTCTCAAGGTTAAATTGCTATTGGACCAATTTGCTAACACTGCAAGCGCTAATTTGCTAAGACTATATCCTTCAAATTGTAATCGCTTAATAAATATTATATTTTAAAATTTAAGATCGTATTACATGATTGCTTAATAGATATTGGTAACTTGATTTTGTAAATGCTAAAATATAATACTTTTTTTAAATATATGAATTGTGCCAGTGACCGTTTTCGCGGCCGCGGACAATCCGCATTAAAATTAGTAGTAGTAGAAGTTGTAGTAGTAGTTATGGTAGAAGTAGGTATAAATATAAGAAGTCTTAGAAGGAGAAGTTGTACGATCAGTAGGAATGGATCGTCATGAAAAGCCGCTATACGCATGCCTTATTCCATATATTGAGTACGTGTTTGCTGTAAAATCTCATTAAAGTGCGCGATATAAGTAGGACTTTTATATTATTTTAAATTACGATTGTCAATGTCTATCAATCTGTGACCACTTCATTTTAAACTGAATCAAATTCTTTTGCACCAAGTGTTTGTCTTGTTAACATTTAATACTCACAAGAGGATAACTGCAGCAAAGAATGTGTCAATCTATCAAACAACGGCCACGAATGCTTTGTTATAAATAGTGTGACTATTTCATAGCAAATGTAAAATCAAAAATATTCAAGCAACTACTTAACTAAAGTAATTTAAATCAGCTTTTCGTTTCTACAATTATCAAATTATTTGACACGGTTTTATTATAACGCCCACTGTTTGATCGTAATCTAAGATGATTTCGAAAATCAATTTTTTATAAATTGCGTTGTTACAGGAACTATTTTTATTTTGAAATTGTAGCATCTTTATATCTCTTTATTTACTGTCCAGTGTTATTTATTATTAAGAGTAAGACATGCAATTAGCTGGGAGTTTGTTTTTCACCTTTTAAACGTTTTACCTTTGCTTTTCGCCGATGCGTTCTCCTCACCCATCCAGAATGACGCACGGTGTTATTAAACATAACATATCCATTAATAAATATATAAAATACGACGAAGACTGCTCTAAAACTGTTCATGGGATTAGCGTGTGAGGATAACAATGCTCAAAATCAGGTAATACGTTTTTGTTTTAATATTGTAACTTGAATGAACTTACTTGATAAAAAATCTTTGCTTTGGTAAATGTAAATAAAACACATTCTTTAGCAGTTAATAACACGCAAAACGTATTCTTATTATTTAAATAATATTGCTAATTGCCTCGTCACATTTGAAACATTACAACCGACGAGATATACATCAGTAGTTGGCACTAATTCTTGATCTTAGTTTACTTAAATCAATGTTAATGTGTAGGGCAACATTTAGTTACAATCTTTATAAAAACAGATACATAGGGTAAAACGTCAATTTAAGTCACGTGCCATAGTACACCAAGATTACCCGGATAATATTTGGGAGTAAATTTAACAACAAATAAACTTTCATTTTGGTATGAAATGACGCGCAAAACTATTGGTTTATGTCATGGTTATCCCGCGCCGTGCTTTTGCCAATGGTTTCGTATGTTGCGCCGTGCTATACTAATGATAATGCTGTTGCTGCTACGCCGTGCAATACTAATGGTGTTGATGCTGCGCCGTGCTCTGCTAATTGTGTTGATGGTGCTCCGTGTTACACGAATGGTGTTGCTGCTGTGCCTTGTTATGCTTATAGTGTTGCCGCTAATGATAATGTTGTTACTATTGCGCAGTATTATGCTCACGGTGTTGCTGCTACGCCGTGCTATGCTTATGGTGTTGCTGCTGCGCAAAGCTATGCTCATGGTGTTAATGCTGATCCATGCTATGTGAATGGGTTGCTGCTACTCCGTGCTATGCAAATGATGTTGCTGCTACGCCGTGCTATGCTCATGGTGTTGCTGCTACGCCGTGCTATGCTCATGTTGATAATGCTTACCCTTGCTATGTGCTGCGCCGTGCTATGCGAATGGTGTTTAAGTGCTGCGCCGTGATATGCTAATGGTGTTGCTGTTACACCATGCTAGGCTAATGGTGTTGCTGCTACGCCGTGATATGCTAATGGTGTTGCTGCTACGCCGTGATATGCTAATGGTGTTGCTGCTACGCCGTGCTATTTTAATGGTGTTGCTGCTGTTCCGTGCTATGCTTATCGTGTTGCGGCTGCTCCGTGCTATGCTTATGGTATTGCTGCTCTTCCGTGCTATGCTAATTGTGTTGCTGCTACGCCGTGCTATGCTAATGGTATCGCTGCTGTTCCGTGCTATGCTAATCGTGTTGTTGCTGCGCCGTGCTATTATTATGGTATCGCTGCCAATTGTGTTATCTACAGCGCTTCATGTATGCTTATAATGGTATCTGTCGCGACGGGTTATTCTCATGGTGTTGTCCGCTTCAATTGTCTATGTGCATGGTGTTGTCTGCTCTTTCATTTAATCACTAAACAACGTCTAAAACTGTGTTTGGAATAAAACAATCGTACCAATCGTTTTTTTCTTAATTCGATAATTGCAGGATAAAAATGACAAGAAAGTACACACAGCAAATTAGGAAAATATAGTATTGGTGTTCCTACGAGGAATTTCAGTATGATTTATAACAATAAAAACGATTCAATACAATTATTTTAGTAATTTAGTGTTTTTGTGGTCCAACACCTCTTACGATACCGTAAAAACATTTCGCACATAATTTACGAAAGTTCCTTTTAAGTTCAGTATTTGATGAATACGATATTGTTAAAGAAACGGCTGCATCAGTCTACACGTCCTTGTGTTCAATTGAATGTACGAATGCCCTAACCCGACGATACGTGTTGTCGATAGCGCCAGTATCGCCCTGCTGTGTGGCGTGTTCGTGCTGTTCCTTCGTTCGTCCGACAGTGATACCGTGTACGAGTTCAGTGACGTCAAATACTTCCACTATGACCGCAACGTGGATGATCCCTATGGTAATGCGGCGTATTACATGCGGTGGAATAACCGGCGTCATGCGAAAATGGGTTTTCTTCCATTTTCGGCCAGAGTAGCTCCAGACAAGTCTGCATATCGACACACTGGGTTCAAGAGCTAGCTACCATGCCCGCTTATTTTGACGAGATGGCGAAGGCTGGTCTGGGGCTACGCTTACTGCATATGGCAAAGGATCCATTATCCCATCATAATCCATGGATCTGTTCAACCTCATGCTTTATAACACCTTTGCAGACGTTTTTAAGAGGTTTACGCTGAATCTGAGTGAGTTATGATCAGATTTTAAATATTGTTTACTTACTTATACTTCTAAATAAAAAATCGCAAACACTAATCGTACATATCACATTATTAACGAAAATCAAACACAAGAAAGCTATGCTAGACATTAGTTCTTGATTTTTCATGTAATTATATTCAATATCAATGACTGCATGGGTTTTAAATTGTGATCGAAATTAACAAATTTGCCGTCGATCAAAACTCTTATTAACCCATTTATGCCTAATGGACTCTCCCATCCTTCTTTGGATCAATTTATTTCCAAAATTAGGCATGTCTAGTATATTTATTTCTATATTTAGAATATTTCTTACAGAAATTCCTTTAAGCAAACAGCGAAGACCCTGATGAGACGCCGCATCATGCGGCGTCTCATATTGGTCTACGCTGTTTGCCAAGGCCTTTTTTCTAGACGCTAGGCATAAATGTGTTAACAGACACAAATATTCTAGGTGTTTACAACTGGCCCAAGACGTTTTCCCGCGAATGCAATGGTCAGCAACAGTCTCCTGTGAATATTGAGACTGGAAGTCTCTCCGTGGACGAGTTCGCCTCATGTCCGACGATGGTCTATAACAGCCCCGTAGTTCAGGGGACGCTCATCAACAATGGTTAGTCAGTCAGCATGGATATGCTAGGAAACTAGAAACACACTAAGAAACGTGTTATAATAACCATGTTTTTTGGCAATAATACAACGAAATTTGCACATCTACATAATAAGACATGTTACACATTTCCTCAATGCATGATTTAGTACAAAGTATTTACATTTAGCGGGGCAGAAAGGGTATATTCATAGAAGTGCGTGAATCAGGAAATGCTAACTTACAACAATTTACTATGTTTTGGTATATCAACAACCGTTTCATTTCACCACAACGACCAAATCCCTTTGAGTGCTCTGTACTGGTTGAGCTGTGGTTTTTGGTCTGTATCAATAATCAACCGTGGAATCATAAAGCAGAGAATTAATCTATTCCGAAATTTTTGTTAAATATCTAGTATCATTGATAGCATACTGCAGATAATCTTGACTACACATGGCATATTTCTCTTAACTATTGTGAAACTGACAATTCTAGTGTCAAAATATTGAACTTGAATTGTATGACAGTTTAAATAAATTTATTTAATGATATAGATAATCATTTTATTATTGCGACGCTTAAAATACACCATTCCCATTGTTGCGAGGAACGGCTATTCGGCCTAAAATGTAATGGCGAGTGTTCCCATGCCAGTGTCAATCGACGACTTGATAGGCTACCCGTGCCAGAAAAGTGAGCCGATCGAGAGGCATTCCGTGCCACAACGCAAGCGAAAGTAGGCATTTTTTTAAAGTAAAATTGATGAAAACTACTATATAGCGTACATTGAACGTAAGGATTTGATCATTAAGATGATATCAATGACACTAGATATTTGAAATATTAGGGAAAAGCTATGTTAAAAAGTCATCAAAGTGGCATGTATGCACGATTCTTCCACCGACCTCGTCATCATTCCATCTTCGATAGAGGTTTTGATAAGTGTTTGGACTTGCGGAATACTGTGAACATTTAGCTGGATATATGCTTCCACTCACGGATCTTCTCTTTTTATGCACAAATGTGTTTACGGGTTTAAACTTATATTTTCTTTCCTGTTTGAGAATGTCGATCATTCGTTTTCCTGTATATAACAGAGAAACAGCCGAGAATGAACAGAGAGGCAGCATTTTGACATAGAGGCCACCGATATGCATATACACCGTGGATTACATTTTTCAAAATGCTTGACATTGATAACAAAACCAAATATATTTAAAACTAGTCTCTTTTAAATAAGTATTGAACAAAAGCAAAAAAAATCTTAAAACAAAGACACATACTTACTTTTTTAATTAGCACAATGTTTATGTATATATATATACATATATTATAAAAATATTGCATTTGATAATTATATATATATAATTATTAAATGCATTATTTTTATAATAAAGACCAGGTATAACACATGTACTGAAATGTATACTGTATATACTGAAATTATATG
The DNA here is from genome assembly GCF_020536995.1 of Dreissena polymorpha. NCBI lineage: Eukaryota > Metazoa > Mollusca > Bivalvia > Myida > Dreissenidae > Dreissena > Dreissena polymorpha. The sequence goes on along the minus strand of NW_026273342.1, from coordinate 228,775 downwards.
ATTAAAGCGACATGAATCTTCTTTATCATGCTTTACTGACGATGTGCATAGTGCAAGTCATAATTATTGTCTGTTCTGTTTAAATTCAACTAATTTATGATAATTTTATTAATTTACTTTTAAAAAATATTCAGCATATTTCATACAAAATTTGAACAATTATATTGATTCACAGCTTTCATCTTAATTTTTTTGAAAATGCAAAGCTAAAATTTCGCCATAGATCTCAAACAAATATAGAAGCAATATACATTTTTCAGCCGAACTCTATACGCGAAGATTGCTTCGTCGATTCGACAAAAAAATCTCGGCGTACTTTCCGAATGTTTTCCTTCCATTTCTTGTGTGCATCCAATCCATTTTTGTTTTACCAAATATGTAAAAGATATAAGTCGAAACTTTTAAATCATATGAAATATCGTAAGTTTCTTTCTAAAAACATTGCGAACTCAATTGGCACTACTTTGGAAAAAAGTTATGAATGCATTAATGTCCTGTCAATATAAGTAATGGGAAATAAAAATGTTATAACATTTGGGAAATGTTGTAACTATCTTTACTGCTAAACAATCTTTCTACCATAAAATTTCGAAAGATTTACAATTGTATAGCATATTTTCCAAGTTAATTTTGGTTACAAAAAGCCATCTGCGTTTCGCTTGTGTACCATATGAGGCTTTACCAACGTGAAATGGCTAATTAATGTCTTGTTTCTGCTCGGGTCGATATGGCTCCAACCATGACGGCAATTAATACCAATTTGTAGGGGTTAATAAGGCAACAGGCGGCATTAAAACCACATACCGATATATTATGCTAATCGGTCAACACTGCCACACATGAGATCTGTCGAGTCGCTGAACATATTTATGATTTATATTTCTACCGAGTGGCACACAACACTGTTAACCAATTCATGCGTAGTGCACTCTCCCATCCTTCTAAATTGGATTAAGTTACTTCAAAAATTAGGGATGTCTATGAAATTTATTTCTATATTTAGAATATTTTTCTTACAGAAATTTCTTTAACCAAACAGCGCAGAACCAGATGAGACGCCGCATCATGCTGCGTCTCATCTGGGTCTACGCTGCTTGCAAAGTCCTTTTTTTCTAGACGCTGGGCATAAATGGGTTAAATTGCATGCGGATGTCATGCGGTTAAGAAATGTTCAGAAAAAACATCTGCGAACAACGAAACACTATTAACATCATCGCTTTTATTGTTTTTTGTATTATTACTTTTTGCTTTTTCAGATATGAAAAAAACACAACAATGTTTAGATTCTGTTCAAGGCCATTCAGCTGAGTTCCTTTTTTATCCCGGTGATCTAGCGGCGTACAATATCCCACACCGTTACGGCATGTACATCGCGCACGACTTCCACGTGCATTATGGTGGCTTGTTTGAAAGCACGGTATATGCAAACACTTGGTTGTTTTGTTTTTCGTCTTTTCTTTATAGACCAAAGAAAAGTTTAATAATTGTAAAACAACTAAGATACTTCAATTTATTTAAGGTTGCAAAGCACTCATTTTGTCATATGATCTCATCAGTCATACATTGATGTATCGCCATTCTAACTGAAATAGTCAGCTACTCAACTTGTGCAGTCGGAATAATGCAATTATTTAGTTATATCATACATGTAATTAAATTGAAATGTATTAAATAAATAAATGAATTGCTATTTAATATAGATTGTGATGCGATGAAGTCATTTATACAAGTATGTACACGTTCATAGTTAATGCATAATGCTGGGTCAAATATTAAGTTTCAAGCTACTTAAAACCAGTTAAAACAAGTCGTTGACCTCACTTTTGTTCATGGTTGTTACAATATAATATACTGAGTTTTTTTTACATCTGCTTTGCCTCTCACGGTTTTGCAATACGTTCACTACCATTAATTAAGGACCGGATTGTAAAGGGACGTTTTCTATCCGGCTGGCGCAGCTAAGGTTGCACTTATGTGTACATGATTTGCCGAAAGATCGGAAAAAAACTTACAGATAAAAAACAAGATACAATGTAATTATGAATATACTTCAAGTGTAGTGACACAATAGATTGCAATGAAGAACTTCATATGTATTTTTATTTGTTTACTTAAGAATATTTCTTGCTAGTTTTTAGACCTTTGACAACCAGATCTCTCCCGGTTCTGAGCACACGGTCAACGGGTACCGCTATGACGGCGAGGTAACTTTTTGGTGAAAACAAACAACATTGTTAAAGATGGGATAATTTTATACAGAGGCAGTTGACACATTCTGGTTTAAGAAGCAAACTTTGGTTCTGCCAACTATATAAATCATTTATATGAGTCGAGCAAACGGAAAACGGGGCTTAATGCGTGTAAGTGAAATCCGTCCCTGATAAGACTGTGTAGTCCGTGCAGGTAAATCAGGTACGATGCATTCCGCAATTATTGAATAGTTGGTGTAAAAGTCTCTTTAAAACTAAAGTCTTGTATTGGTGGAATGTGTCGTCCTTGATTAGCAGGCTATTCTATGACAATAGTTGAGGCATTTGCATTAATCCTGGTTTTCACAGAGACCGACTCATATAAACATATTATTGCATACATTATATTTTCAAATTCAGTAACGGGAACATGTCTAATTCTGTAAAATAGCATACATTGATACATTTTACACATAGCGGTAAATCAGTTATATATGGATGCTAATTAATAGTTATCATAACCATTGTCAAAGACACATATGATCTAAAAGGCATGTGACGAAAATGGTTTGAATGTATGTATTGCGTTGATATATTTGAACATGAATTTATTGTTTTATACCAAAATATTTGAGTCGTGTTCTGAGAAAACTGGGCATAATGCATGTGCGTAAAGTGTCGTCCCAGATTAGCTTGTGCGGTCCGCACAGGCTAATCAGGGACGACACTTTCCGCATAAATTGGAAGTTTTGCTTAGAAGAGACTTCATTTAAACGAAAAATGTCATAAAAGCGGAAAGTGTCGTCCCTGATTAGCCTGTGCGGACTGCACAGGCTAATCTGGAACGACACTTTACGCAAGGCATTATGCCCAGTTTTCCCAGAACGCGACTCATTTACTATTGATGCATGGCGTACGTTGCAGCTGCACATCGTGATGTACAACAGCCGCTATGGAAGTATCGAGGAGGCAGAGCATCACGCGGACGGCTTGGCGGTCCTCGCCTTCTTCATACACGTAAGCCTGTTTGCTAATCGTATTGTTTGGTTCAGACGATATTCGAATACTTCCTTCAGGTAACGAGAAAGCTTTATTTGTAAAATTCCAGGTAAATATATAGGTAACAAATACATTTAATACGAGAGGTATTTTATATTTTTATATTCGTGATCGTCATGGGTTACGTTAGTATTCATTATAAATGTTGGTCTACTTTCATATACATGTATAGGCAATGTGTGTAACGGTCATGGCGTAAACCCTGATTCTCGTTGCTCTCACTTGTTTTCAGAAACAACCCGACAGTTTAGACTTTGGGAACAGAAACATGCACTTTTCGATTTTCCTTGGAAGCAACTTACCTTACATCGCTAATATCAGTAAGTTACGTGTTTCGCATACAAAACATGAACAGACGAGTTTTAAAGTGATAGATCTATTATGGGCATTTAACAGTTAATAGGTGTCTGACGCAACCGTTGTTTATTTTTGGTGTTTTCACTTAATATACACTTATATTTGTTAATGCAGCATCAACATACTAAAACAATATCCCGGAAAGAGAAAAATAATGCATTTAAATATCAACCGTACTTTCGTTTTGACAACTGACGACAAAACTGATTCGATTAACGATGTGAATCTAAATTCAGTTTTAGTGCAGATTCGTTCATACGACACAACAACAATCTTTTATTTTACGGATCAGTTCAGCTTATTAGAGGACTGGGTGAGTCATGTAAAATATCGAATATAATATATATTTTTTATAAACAACTGGTAGCAAGATGAGTTGAAGATAATTGGTCAGTAACCACATTTTAACTAACTCTGTTGACCTTTTAATTCTTTTCAGCTCAATTCAACAGTGAAAAATGTCCATAAATCACTTAAAGTTTTATTACTGCCTATCATCTCAAGGCAGGGCGTATGTAGTATCTCATAGTATCATGTCATTTGGATTGTAGATCTCTTTATCTTTGATAGCAATGCTTATTGATATATATAATAATGATCGTATAAACCACTCATATATAGTTGTAGTTTTGCACAACCTTAAAGCATGCCGTGTATTGTATGTGTTGATTCTTGATAAAACGATTTATCTACGGACGAATGGCCATGTCGACTTGCTGAACTTAACGTTTGTTAACGACAGCTTAAATAAATGTATGTTCCCCATTTAATTGATTGAGTTGTCATTGGTACCCACGCATCATTGAGTTTGATGGCCTCAGCTGACATCGCTTTGACTCGATGAATGAGCAACCATTAGTTTTTCCTTAAGACGAATACACAGGGCCTTGATGTTTTCCCATTTGATACAGTCTAAACTCAGCTGTTAATTGTTATATGGCCACTAAGTGAAGTTCAGTAACGAAAAGCTGTAAGTTTTCGCATTTTATTTAAAAAAAATGCTTATCAGGTGACATATTTCATTCTTCGGACCGTTTAAAGTACTTGGAAAACATTCTTTGAATGCGATTATACACGGCATACCAAAACTAATTATACCGTGTTAATAATGTTAGTTGTTTAACCGCGTTGTAAACAATATAATATATTCGTACGAGTAGACTTGATTATCCTTTAATCTAATTTATTATAGATAATATTTCATTATATGTGAGTGTTTTCTTGGACAGTCATAAGGTTTTTTCTTCCGAGAAACGTTTTTATGTAGGATACGAATTGGCTGCATTGTAATAATAAATATTAATACACTACAACAGCCCCAACCATTGCAGGTATCGTTTGTCTAAATAGGGTTGTGTTATATTACACTGTAAGTTGTCGTCATTATAGATTTCTCCATTAGCACCTCTCTGAATCTTGACGTCTTCCGCCGCCAACCTTGCGAATTCTACACGTATTCCGGAAGTACGACAACCCCGCTATGCAATCAGGCGGTACAGTGGGTCATCTTCCGGGAGCCTCTTCTCGTCTCTCGGTCGGCGGTAAGTACTCTGTCCGCGCGCAGCGCTATCCCGCTAAGTATACATGTACAAGAAAGGTATGCTACTCGTTATAGTTACCTTAGTAACGTAGGCATCCGTTGTATGTGTCGAATCTACGTACATATTATATTTTCAATGTGTCATTCTCACCGACACTGCGTTGCAAGAAGCGATATATGAGATGGGCAAAACCCTTGCCTTGAATAGTCTTTGAGATAGTATAACAGTTTCAGTGGCAGTATTTAAGTTTTTAATTATTCAATCAATGCAACTCAGATGTATATATGTTTGAGTTTGGAGACTTTATAATGAGTTATATTATGAAACAAAATATATGTGAAGTAGTCATACTTCTCACATAACAGAAATGGCAACGAAGATCTAATTTTTGTTGTAAGCATTTGTAATATAATAATACGGAACTTTGACAATTTCTTAAATATTCGCCAGTGGTCCGCGATTCAGCTGCTGGAATTCACGGGCGACTACGACAACCGCTATGGCAACTTCCGGGTGCTGCAGCCGCTCAACGGCCGAGTCGTGGAGAGCAACTTTGTGCCTACTTTCTGAGCTGCATATTTAAAAGAACGTTTAATGATCACAAGATTGAAATTGTAACAATATAATTGTAGTAAAACTTGTATTAAGAAAGCACATAGAGAATGTAAAGTTAGTGTTTTGCACTTGAGTTTATCCGTTAAAGAAAGGCAAGCCTTACCGTATAGTGTTTTGGAGATGAGTAGGATACATTCAAGTAAAAAAAAGACGCTAACTTAATATTCTATTCATCCTACCGTTTATTTTTTTTATTTTTGCTGATACAATACTAAAGTTGTTTTTTTTTTCAAATAATATCCTACAACGGATTAAATGAGTTTATTACTCTATTAATCTAATCTAATTAGTCTAACCTTGCGTAGTAATATTACAATTTGTGTGATCGACGACACTCTGAATAGTCCTTTGACAAAAGCACAGTTACAAGACCTACTGTTTCTGAATGCCGCGATTTAAATTTAACCCGAATTCCAAGTGTTACACACTAGAGAGCAACATCGGTTTTGTTTGAACTAAAATTCATTTTTTAACCAACGAAAATACCACAAACAAAAACGTCCGTCATTAAAAACTTCCAAACGTTAAAATAGAGCGATATTGTTTTTTTGTAATCCATTAACAATTTTTTCTTAACTTCTTTTTTGACACAACTTTTACTAAGTCGCATAAAAAGTCAGGCCTCTACTGGCTCTTGCTCTTTTAAACAAAGTTTTGTATGGATAATCTCACTGTTTTAATTTCCGTCAAATTCCGTGGAAAATATGCACATGACAAAACAGATAATTAAAAGATACATAAAAGATACATGTTTTCATCGCTTCCTCTCCATTTTTATTCTATTCCATTGTAAGCAATTCCATTGCATTCTCCATTCCATTCCATTCCATTCCATTCCATTCTAAAGCAATTATTATCCATTTTATCCATCTTTTTACGATTTAAAAACCTGAAAATTATAAAGCGTTGCAAAACGAAACTATTGAATAATTTGGAGAGTTCTGCTGTTGTCATTATAGTTTGTGATACTACGAGGATTGCTTGCATGAAGTATAAAAACATCACTCATTGTATGAGCACGGATGGTCGAATGGTCTAAGCGATGGACTTTTACTCCAATGGTTAGTGGTTTGATGGATACTTTTCTTTCTTTATTCTCTTATTATTTTCTTTATTTCATTCTTGTTTTTGTTAACTGGAGCTTTTAAGATCCAATGTTAACATTTATCAATATAAAGCATTTAATAACTTCAATACATGCTAAAATCTGTGAGAAGGTCCCTTAAACCCATTTATGCCTAGCGTCGAGAAAAAATGCCTTGGCATGATGCGGCGTCTCATCTGGGTCTACGCTGTTTGCTTAAAGGAATTTCTGTAAGAAAAATTCTAAATATTGAAATAAATATACTAGACATCCATAATTGTGGAAATAAATTGATCCAATTTAGAAGAATAGGAGAGTCCACTAGGCTTAAATGGGTTAAAATAATCAGACACTCACGCTAATAATGCGGATACTTGGATAACGTGTGGCACTTATATAACAGAGAATAACAAAAGCAACGCGAGAAATATAAGTTCCTTTGTTTTGTTTTAATTCTATATCTTTCATTTTATTTTTGGTGACACGGTACATTGTGGAGTTGATAACAAGTATACACGTTTGTATTATCAAGGAGGATTTTTAAGGAAAAAAGGATATATTTGCAAAACAAAAATAGAAAATGCCATCGGAAAACAGCAACAACTTGATATTCAGAAAACATTTTTATAAAATAAACGCTTAGACATATAGAAATACAATGCTTGCTATTCCAGCATGTATCGAAAAATACTGTGCTTTACATACTGTAATTGTTATAGTATTAAATGCAATATGAACGAAGATAGAGCATATTTCATTTGGTGGTATGCATGATGTTGCAGACACTTTGATTCCTGATAGAGGGCCTGTCGAATAACGGAGACTCTCAACACATTGGATTATATGGTTTCCGAGTTTTATCTTCTAAATAAAATGCGTTTATTTATATTGTTACTAATCTTATCAGTGCTGAGCTTCAAGTACTGAAATTCTGATATTATGTAATGAAATATGAACGAAGAAATAGTATGTTTCAATAGGTGGTATGTATGATCTTGTAGACACTGATTACCGTTAACGGACACGTCGGATAGCGGAAACTTAACAAAATCTGATGTGTACCGGTGTAGCTGTTGCTGTTGTTCGCTGTTATCAAAGTACCATTCGTTATCAAAGCCGAGCGCTATCATAGTTCGGGCCGAGCATGATAAACTTGATCTTTATCCAAATCTCACATAATTTTCTATTTATCCTATTATTTCATCTTTTTTTCCATTAATAATGATCGAAAATCGCATTTTTTGACGATTTTGTTTTTCTGTAGTTAAGAAAAACAGATTCTTCATTTTTTGGAAAAAGACAAATCTGATCTAAATATAGCGATGATATAGAGCTCAAGTTTATACGATCGTTGTTATACCATCGATTTTCATCTGGTAATAGGTTAAAATATTATTTGTTAATATGGCAATATGGACCATATGTAAACATAGAGAATACTAGGTTAGCGTTGAATACAGAAAAGTTTATGTTGCGAGGCTTAGAACGCCGGGAGCGCGAGCCTTGGAGAGCGCTTTCGGTGTTCGAGCCGAACAACATTATGTCCCTTGACTAGATTTAACGGCTTAAGGTCGTAGATAATTTTGAAGCTAAAGTTTTATCGACTCTAGATTTTTTTTTATGACAAATCATTCAGTGGTAAAGTAAAAAGTAGTTCGTTAACGCGATAGGTATATTCAACAAGGTTGGATACAGACTAGTTTATTCCATTAGGTGTTATACCGTCAATTTCGGTATAAAAATGGGATAAAAAGGTTGAAACATTCACATTATTATAGCCGATTGTTGTCACATTGAAATGACGTGATTGAATCACGCTGTAATCGTTATCGAAATCCGCCAGGGCGGCAAGTCATGATTAAATTCGCACGCATGAACGTAAACGCAGGGTTTGGTTGACTTGGAAATCAACTATTCAAGATGTTACGCATTTTTAACAATCGCAATACTAAATATTTAAGATAGCATTATAAATAATTAAAATCGATGACCTGAAATATGTTAAACGAAACCTTATTGGCAATGATGCTCACTCATTTTATCAAAACGATCCACATTAAACGTGTAATTGATGCTCTACTAGAAAGCCGATCTACTCATTATCTCCGAGCCAAAATAATATCATAAAAGCATCAATAAAAGCATAAAAGCATATAAAAGCATCAATCTATCCGAAGCACTTGACGACGAAATCAACGGCCGAGAGTTTTTTCACTTAAGCGTTTCATTTGAAATATTACTTGCATGTACACATGTTACTGTCTTGGTGTTGGTGAATATCGTTCTTGAAATTGCAATCTCCATTCGAACATAAATATTCGTTATCAAAAGCAACTTCCTCCTAATTAAATAATGTCCTTATGCAATGTTTGCCCCTACAAATGTCTATGACAACCTTGTAAATATCCACAATTGTTTTGAACGAAGTATTACTTGATTGTTTATAAAGACCGATAAAAATAGTTAAATTTATTGAGTTGGACTCCGCGTTAACGTTCGATAACGTTTGATAACGCAATCAAAATATACCTATTTAAATTAGAAATGTTCAATTTTAGTGCATTCACAGCACTACACTCTATCACATTTACGAAAATCTGTTCAACTTTACCCGAACGTAAATCCCACGACACACGATAGTAACACTATATATGTAAACACAACGCTTATAAAGGCATAGCAACAATGATAGCAACATTGATACAATACATAATACGCAAAAACGACACATACAAATTAAAACTATGACGTCATCAACGTAACAAGAGTTGTAACCAGCTAAAAATTGACGACGCACTTCGCACGATTCCGGACAAGGGTTACGACAGTGACCACTTCGTGCTTAGGGTAGCTAAAACTTATAATTGTTTGCAATTTGTACAACTAAAAAGGGCCATGATGGCCCTTATGTAATCACCTGAGTTCAAGGGAACCCCGTTTTTAGACACTTTACTTGGTGACAAGGTGTTACTACACCTGAGAAATACTTAAACCTTTCTTAGCTTCATTCATACAAACGTCCTGACCTAAAGACTTGTACCAAGGTTTTTCTAGGATTATAGGTTATAACGGTTAAAATTGAGATGAATCTAACTTGTTTTAACCAAATTTTCGTATACTTTTGAAATCCATATTTTATAATTATATACTAATGTTTACATTTTGTTTTAGTAATCAAGTGGTCTTGACGTTCAACTCATATTTCATCTCGAGTCTAGATGGCTATGTAACAATACTGCAGTTGTGTCAAAAATACAAATTAGAAACCAAAACTATATTGGAAACAACAAACAATAGCACAACTAAGTAAAGGCATGAGTGGTTATATTTTAATAACTTAAAATAGCGTGGTACATTTATTAAACATATAAAAAAACAAGGTTTAATTGTCTTGCACGTTCATAAGATCATCAAACTTGTACTGACATGCCGCACTTTGTAAGTTCACCAGTGATTTAAAGTACTGTTTAAATCCATAAAATAAAATAAACATTGCAACACAATGACACTAGATTGTACATGTTTGTTTGATTTCTTCAGTGCAAAACTTTTTTTCCGTAAAATATCACATACATACGTAGTCAATACAGTACATATAAACAAAGCTTTTCATAAAGTATTCAGAATTTCATAAGCAAAGTATTTCATGTGCATCTATTTACATACAAATTATTGTCGTACATTTAACATACATTTATATAAAAATCTAGTTGTGTTATACTGCAAGTATTTTACAACAGCAAAAACAACAACAACAACAAAACCAAAAGGAGGGTCATGATGGCCCTGAATCGCTCACCTGACTAATCAAAAACAATCCCAACCCAGTTTTCATCAAGATAAACCTTCTGACCATATTTCATAAAGATTGGATGAAAACTGTTACCTCTATTGTCTACACAAGGTTTTTATAATATTTGACCTATTGACCTAGGTTTTTGACCCCAGGTAAATCAAATACAATCCCAACCCAGATTTCATCAAGACAAACATTCTGACCAAATTTCATGAAGATTGGATGAAAACTGTGACCTCTATTGTCTACACAAGGTTTTTCTATAATTTGACCTAGTGACCTAGTGTTTGACCCAAAATGACCCAAATACAATCCCAACCCAGATTTCATCAAGATAAACATTTTGACCAAATTTCATAAAGATTGAATGAAAACTGCGAACTCTATTGTCTATACAAGGTTTTTCTATTATTTCACCTAGTGACCTATATTTTGACCTAGTGACCTAGTTTTTGACCCCAGATGAACCAAATACAATCCAAACCCAGATTCCATAAAGATAAACATTCTGACCAAATTTCATAAACATTGGATGAAAACTATGACCCCTACTGTCTACACAAACAAATTGTTGATGATTTTTCAATTATTTGACTTAGTGACCTAGTTTTTGACCCCAGATGACCAAAATACAATCCGAACCCAGATTTAATCAAGATAAACATTTTGACCAAATTTCATAAAGATTGGATGAAAACTGCGACCTCTATTGTCTATACAAGGTTTTTCTATTATTTCACCTAGTGACCTATATTTTAACCTAGTGACCTAGTTTTTGACCCCAGATGAACCAAATACAATCCCAACCCAGATTTCATTAAGATAAACATTCTGACCAAAATTTCATAAACATTGGATGAAAACTGTGACCTCTACTGTCTACACAAACAAATTGTTGATGATTTTTCAATTATTTGACTTAGTGACCTAGTTTTTGACCCCAGATGACCCAAATACAATCCCAACCCAGATTTCATAAAGATAAACATTCTGACCAAATTTCATAAACATTGGATGAAAACTGTGACCTCTACTGTCTACACAAACACATTGTTGAATGATTTTTCAATTATTTGACCTAATGACCTAGTTTTTGATCCCAGATGACCCAAATACAATCCCAACCCAGATTTGATCAAGATAAAAATTCTGACCAAATTTCATAAAGATTGGATGAAAACTATGACCTATACTGTCTACACAAACAAATTTTTGACGGACGCACGCACACACGCACGCACACACGCACACACTACGGACTCCGGACATCACACGGTCACATAAGCTCACCATGTCACTTCGTGACAGGTGAGCTAAAAAAAACAAACAAACTTGTGCCACACAAAATAAATTGCTGTCAAATATAAGTATGTATATTACATATCATACAAGTATTGCACATAATAAAATTTATTAGTAAGTGCTGAATTGCATTACATAAAGAAAATGTTTTATGCAGAGTTAAGGAATTATTATGAGTTATTATCATTAATCTCGTTACATAAGATGCCAGTGAATATTTTATCAAGGGATCAGAATTTTAATTCATCTACAGATTTAAAACAGAGCCAGCTTTGCATGAAAGCGTCAAACACTAATCCATACAAAAGACAAGTGTTGAGTGTTATTTTTTCTAAATATAAACGGTGACTTTTTATCGTGACCAAACTTCTGCCAAATGGAATTGCTAGCTAGATATACAGATTATATTGGAAGAAACACAAATGATTGCTGACGCAGCATTGAGCAGCTGAGCGAGAAGCGTAAGATTGCGATTATTTTAAACTGAATTGATACTTCCAAAAGCTCAACATGAAAGAGCAGAAGCAAAGTCGGAAACAGATGTGCATGACAATTATGTCCGTTATACAAGAAGAAGAAAACCAATAAATGTACCCTAACAAAATCCACAAGAATCGACTTCGACCTCTGTTAAGGCGTACAACGCTAATACCAAAGATACATTTATAAAGCAGAACGCAAGAACAATCAATAAAAGCATCCCTTAGTTTTATAATGAGGAAGAACCTGACCAATAACAGTCAAGGACAAAACGCACAAACCACAAAGTATCCAAGGTTAAAAAGCTAGTTTTAAAGAGCTGAACAAATATGGATGCAATACATTCTAACAAAATTAACATTTTAGCGAAGCAGTAAAGAGAGTAAAAAAAGAAACAAAGCTATCAGTACTTATTATACTAATCAGTTTGTGCACCTTATATACTCGTACATATAAAGAGTATGATAGACTGTAAGAACTGATTGACATTATATCAAGATACGCACACGGAAAAACAATTAGAATACATATATCAATTATAATTAAAGTCAGTTAAATAAATAAATAACAAAACAATGAAACTGAACAGAGTTTGTGGTACGAAATATTTTCTAGAGCGCTCATTGTTGCCCTTTTATCTGTTTTTCATGATATGTTTTTACTCTTTTCAATTAACAAGAGGGCCAAGATGGCCCTAATTCGCTCACCTGAGAGGAGTCGGTTCATTCAATCTTTACCTAATGTCAAACTTGACCTAGATATTGACCAGACAAACATCCTGGTCAAGTTTCATCATTATTGAACCAAAACTCTGGCGTAGGGAGTGTTTTTGTTTTTGTAAGATTCGAAATGGTGACCTAACATCAAACTTGACTGAGATCTTTCAGAAACTTAAAGATAAAGAATGCTTGAGAAATGTGAATGCTAGAGTGTTTACAAACCAAATGTGGACGGACGGACAGCGGACAAAGACCAATCTTAAAACCTCACCTGAGCAATCAGGTGAGCTAAAAAGTGTGTTTCACCGATCTGAGCCATTTTCCAACTTGTCCAAGAAATCAATAAAACCAATGTATTTACTAAGTTTCACGATGATTCGGCAAAATATGTGACTTCCATAGTGTTCAATCACACGGGTTCTCTCTATATAGTCACATAAGGAAAACTGCCCCACTCCCCTGGCAGCCATGTTCATTTACCCATCGGGACCATTTGCAAACTTATCTGAGATATATATATAACCAATCTTTTCACCAAGTTTCATGATGATTGGGCAAAAATTGTGACTTCTAGAGTGTTTACAAGCTTTTTTTACTCTATAAATATAAGAAAACTGCCCCCGGCAGTCATGTTATTCAACTAACCGGAACCATTTTCCAACTAAACTCTCGTATCAAGGAAACAAATGTTCTGACCAAATTTCACGAAAATTGGGCAAAAAATGTGACTTCTAGAGTGTTCACATGTTTTCACTGTATATATATAGAGAAAAATGCCCCGCCCACTGGCGGCCATGTTTTTTCACCGATCTGGAACATTTTCGAACTCGTCCGACATATCAATAAAACCAATGTTTTGATTAATTTTCACGATGATTGGGCAAAAATGGTGACTTCCAGAGTGTTTACAAAGTTTCTCTATAGCCAAATAAGGAAAACTGCCCCGCCCACTGGCGGCCATGTTTTTCAACGGACCGGAACCACTTTTGAACTCAACCAACATATCATTAAGACAAACATTTTGACAAAGTTACATGAAGATTGGGCATGAAATGTGTCTTCTACAGTGTTTTTTCTTTTTTTTGACCTAGTGACCTAGTTTTTGTTCCGGCACGACCCAGTTTCAAACTCGACCGAGATTTCATTGGGACAAAGCTTCTGACCAAGATTCATGAAGATCGGAGAATAAATGTGGCCTCTAGAGTGTTTACGAACAAATGTTGACGGACGGACGTACGACGGACAAAGACAGGTCACAAAAGCTCACCTGAGCAATCAGGTGAGCTAAAACTCGTTTAAATACCATCTTGAATTAGACTTTTTCATGCCTATATGCCCTCTTTGCACAGCATGTTCCCAGTGTAACTGCATATAAATTGAAACCGAAAATTTCGTTCCCGATATCCACATAATCTTTAAGGTTTGTGCATATGCACATTCAGGAAATGACATGAACTTAAGTTTGTTATCATGCGATACTAGTTATTCAATAAAAAAAGGCTCAAGATTTAGTAAACAAATGATCATAATTTAAACAGTTTTGATTAAATACAATTCTATTCACAGTTCTTAAAATAAAAATGTTGACCGTTGGTTAATAATCATTTTATAATGTTTGAAATCACACATATTTAATAACCCAATGTATCTCTTGCTAGAACCAGCAATAATATTGCTACAAATTGTTTACTTCATAGCACAGTGTATGTCATTAAAGAAAGTAAAATTTGTCTCAACGCATTACAATGTTTGCCAAATTGGATCCAGTTTATATTTTAGAGTCATAAGCATGAATCTTATTTCCGAATTTCCATTAAACAAAATTCGTAAATAACAGCGCATTTGCAAAGCATCGTGAAAAAGGAAGATTGAAAGAATCATAATCTATACATTGAAAAACATACAAACAAAATCATTTAGTTTAAATATTATTATATACTTTGTATAAAAGTACATTCCAAAGTTCTGGAAAAAGTATGAACAGGTTCACTTCCCACATTTATAGGTATAATGCATTGTTAAATACAGCAAATAATTCAAGTAAATACATAGTAGTACATTAAATCGCTTAATATCAAAACCTGTGCCACGGTGTTTTCCAGGTAAAACTAATACTCGCTGTCTTTTAGAGGATATCATAAGAGCGAGTTTGGATCGAATTCGTATAAGGCAGGAGCCTATTCTTCTACACCTATAAGACCTCTGTTTCTCAAACTAAGACTTAATGTTTATTTCAGGAATACAGTAAAGGCCACCATTATGGAGAAGTTTGCGGGACCAGCAAACTATATCCAGAATACCTCTGGTTTGCATAGCATGAACGTTGTTCTGTGGTTAAGAAGCTTAATTGAGGATGCCTCAGGTTTGCTGTGTTCATTAAATAAACTTTGATGCGTTGATGATAAGTAGGGAAAATAATGTGAGTTTAAAAATGACACATTATGCCTCGAAGGGGGCTTACCAAGCTGAAATGCGCATTAGGGCGGTGCAACGCTTTCCCTAACCCTAACCCTAACCCTAAACCCTAATCCCTTACCCTAATCCCTAACGTTATAACATTCAACCAAATCAAAACACACAGCAATTAATATCTAAATTAAATTTGCAATTTTACTATAAATACATATTTTAATTATACTTATAAGTGTATGACGTCTACAGATGTATGCAAAAAATAAGTTAAAATTCATCTTTGATAATTATAACAGTCTAAACAGCTATGCAGACTATTTGCGCCGTCAAACTCAAACGGCTAAACGGTACATTTATTTAGGTTTTGACGTCCAAACTTAAGTTGACAAATCTGTTCGACAAACTATTCTAGTCATCAACCTTCAACTGTTATCGAAACATACCAAAACTGAGCGAAAAATATTTACTAAGAACATTCATGTGCTATTGCTATTCCAGCTTTAAGGCCTTGCATCGTAATGCTTTTTTATATAGTAAAAGCACAAAAGTATCTCTACCGCCATGCCATCAACAAATGCTGACGATTGAATGATTATACATGTATCATGATTGTGTGATGATGGATGTACATGACTGGATACAACCCCTTAAAGTCTAAATATATATATTACGAATTATATAATACAAATGATAATACGTGGTCATATTAATTAATGCGATTGAAGTCCACAACATGCATTTTATCATACCACCGCATTGATATCTGCCTGATATAACGTTGCCTAATATATTTTTATATATCATGGTCAACAGGAAGTTCTTATATCAGTCAATTTTTAGAGATACGTGGGATTTGCAATAAAGTCGACAATTTCTATCAACATGAATCAGGTTCAACAAAACAAACAATTTGATACCAAGAACGTACATATTTTATTCTAGTTTCAAGTCACAAATCACAAAAACGTTTTTTTTTTAAATCACCTCAGACCGCACTACAGCAGTTAAATGACGTCATCTATGGGACAATACATCTCTTATATTGATATAGTCATTGCACTCGTAAGTGTTGCACAGAAAGACAAGACAAATGATAACTGTAAGATAATCGACTATTTAAACAAACGATTAAACACGCTTATGTCAACACCATCATTAAAATGTCAATTTCAATACACATCTCCAAATGGGCGTCTCCAAACTATTCGGTGAAGTGTGTTCTTCGATTAAATTTGTCGCTGCAGTCCATTTCTGATCTCCAAGTCGAGACGTTTATATTTAAAGCGGGTGTACTCTTCGCATTCGTAGTACAAACAACTGTTATCTCTATACGATGTTTAAAATAAGCGATTATTCGTGTCGTCTTTTCGAACGCCGTTGCTACATGTTTGTCAACGTGTAAAAGCAAAATCAGCAAAATCAGCGGTGATCCGTACATTTAAAATATATAAAATGGATTGTTTTGCAGATTTTTAGGTAAATGAGGTATGATAAACAGAAAAACAGGTTACTGTCACATCGTTTTGTAAAATATCAGGCTCGGCACGAATAAATAACGGCTCGACAAGCCTCGCCGTTTTATTAATTTTAGCCTCGCCTGATATATTACAAAACGATGGGGCAGTAACCTGTTATTCTCTATATACTAAGCATTAATGTTTTAAAACACGCACTCTTTTATAATTAATCGGCATTTAATGAATCAACATAAGTGGCCTCTGCACTGTCTCTCTCTTGCTCTTTATCTCGCTCTCTCTTTCGCCTCTCTCTCGCGCGCTCTCTCTCACGCTCTCTCTCTCTCTCTTTTTCGCTCTCTCTGTCTCTATTTTTCTCTCTATGTATCTCTCTGCCTCTATCACAGTCTCTGTCTGGCTGTCTGTCTGCTGTCTACTTGATACTCCGGTATGATTTACGGTATGTGTCAACATTGTTTAACATTTCACAAAGCTTGCAATAACACTTGCAGTGTTCAAGCCGAGGATGCGTTGACATGTACATGTCTTTTCTGCGAAGAAAGGCTATATATTCACCTTTATCGATACCCAATCTTATAAGAAACTCCGCTAACTTCTTAGCATTACCAAAGTCCGCCGTATTTATAAACGTGCTTGAAAGGGAATACTTCATGTAGTTATTTCCTCCACGCACAACCAAAATTGTATCCGAATTAAACCTCTCGAAAAACGTCTCGGCAACATAATTCTGGCAGATAGAGTTTTCAAAGCCAAATAAAACTTTGACTGATTAAGTACTTTATTTATCGCTTGATGGTCGATTTTCGGAAGCGAACGTTTGTAATTACCGCATGATCCAAAGATGTCAATTTGTAATCCATTCTTCTCCATCTGTTCAACATACAAGTCGCGCCGTGATTGGGCATGACAATGGCTGACAAACCACGACGTTAATACCGTTTTTCCTTCAAAGATTGAACTGTAGTTCTTCTTGTCAAGTATGGACTTGCTATTATCTCGAGGCTCTATTGTCCCATAAGGGTAGAAAATATCCGAATCTCTGTGATACATCATAGACCAGTTCATAGCATATGTCCATTCTGGCCCAAAGTTGATTCTGTATAGTGTCTGAGGCTCGCGGTTGAAGAATACCTACCAATAAATAAATGCATATGTGCAACGATGCATCGATAGTTAAATACACATATATAATACAATTTTAAAATAATATATTATTAATAGTTATGATAGATAAATAAATACATAATAATTAAAACAATAAATTAATTAACCGCACGGCAATAACAAACTATGATTTACTTATTGAACCGCACTCAAGTACGATTACATGAAAGCTGCTGATATATGCAAATGAAATACAGGTTGTAACGGACGAATACACATATAAATATCCGTCTACTGCATTTCTAAAGCACTCATCTGCATCGTCAAATGTGCATCTTGCAAGTTGTATTTTTTGGTGTGCAACCCTACGAGGCGGTATACTAATTTAACAAAATATGTGATTCTCTCTCTATATATATATTTCTATACACATGGTTGATTGGATGAATGGATAAAGCATAAAACGTTAGACTTTCAATTAACAAATAAGACTTTACATTTCTCATCGTAGATTTAATGCAATGAACAGGAAACATAAATATCGCAAATTTTCTACACTTCATTTAAAAAAATACTGCTCAAAATAGTAAAAGTGCACCAATGTCAACAGCGAACACAGACTCCGAAGAGGAGCTAAAGGGCAAACGAAGAACGTTCAGTGTAAGTGACTCAATTATAAATGAGGCGCAAAAGAATGAAAAGAGTGAAAAACAGAAAATGAAAAAATCGAAACAGAAACGAAATGATAAATATTGTGGGAAACATGAATCTGAAACAGAGGACGCCATAGATGAAGCTTCAGAGATGAACATAATAAATAAAAAGCTTGAGAAACTCGGTGAGTTACATATTGACTAAAAAGTTAGAAAACGTTATCATGTAAGGCGACGGGTCGATCAGAAACTAAATAAGAGAATTGTTCACAGAAATGAAAGACCATGTCCTTAAATCCGTCACACATAAGGTACATGTAATTGAAAGAAGTCTTTTTAAAAACGATTAACCTGTCGAAAAACTTAAAACCGAAATAATCACCCTGAAACGGAACAGCCAGAAAGGTACAAACAAAGCAATTACAATATAATTGAAGAACATAGATTAAAAGAGAAAAAAAATGACAATGAAATATTCCTGAGCTAAAATCCAAGGCATACAGGATACTTACTCGCGAGAATCTGCCAGAGAATCAGCTTTAAATTGTATCAATATTCTGAAAGTTAACATCATCTGCATTGTCATCATGACAGTAGACATCGCACAGAGATTACAAAACAAGAACAATACTACCAGATACATTTTAGTAAGACTAGTAAGCCGATAGACCATAGAGCATATATAAGCAAAAAGGAAAAACACGCGCGCGAAACAAGTATTTTCATAAGTGAAGGCATCAGTACGATGAATCTGAATGTTCTGATGTATGTAAAGACAGAAATGGCTGATGCAGTGAGTGATGCATGGTTAAGCAACTGTAAAACCATGTTCAAGAGCCACATGAGCACAATCCAACTGGTAAATTTTGAAAACTACAAACGTTGGATATATTTACCACGGCCCCAACACAACATCAAAATAAAATGAAACTTCTACCACAAATTATATATTTTTGTGAACAGTATAATAAATATCATATTATGTATTTGTATATAGTGTAACCAGGAGTTCCTCGAGGATACGCACATTAAAGTTCTGCATCTACCGATCATTTACAGTACACAGTATTGAAGTAAACATTTCTATTCATATTACTAGCTAACGGTTTAAGTAAAATAATATATATGAACGTTTCATGTGCGATTTAACAATATTATATAGTATACAGTGACAGATGGAGAATGTATACAATTGTTTATATAAGACATGCATATGTATTCATATAGTACTATTCAGCATCGTTTCCCAAACTTTCCTTTTTTTCTTTATGTTTGTTTCCAAAAACTATTTGAAAAGTTAAAAATATCGACTACAGCTGCTTTTTCGCTTTAAGCAATTGTCATTGAACAATATACACGAATACATCATTGCCAAGAACATTGACATGTAAATCTATTTTATACAGCAATGATAGCAAATGTAAAAAAGTATACGTATTCATACGAGCAATATTGTTTGTCTAATTAACTTTATGTTTTCCTGGTGCAAAATCTCACCGAGAATGGTGACATTTAAATTAAATTGGAATAATTATATAGCGTTCTACTACACTAAATAACTTTTCGAACGCAGCATTTTTCAAACTTAAATATCTCAGTTATGAGTAAATATTCGGATTTATAATTCGGGTTTATATTATTTAATGTTATTAATATTTTCCCCATGGCGTTACATAAACAACCAAGATATGTTATAAGGATCTTTTACACCCATTATTGCTGCTTCTTCCTGTATTTGCACGATGATGATTTATTATATTAACTTTATGATGCTATATTCTTAAATATGTTTCTTAAAAGAAGGCATATAGTTGACAATTGTTCGTAATTTCATTTAATCGTTCCTCAAAAAGTTGTAACTCTGTTGCTCTAGTCTCCTTCCTACCATTGAGAAATAAAATAGTAATTAAATTGAATGCGTTTTAATTCCCTTTTATTATTGTTTAATTTGAGTTGCAATTCTATGTGGTTACATTTTATTGACGTTTATTATGTATCATGACTATTGCTAGGCCAAGTTTGAGGTTGAGCGCTCTAAAACCGGTTTAAACCCCAAATGCTTTGCATTTGCTGTTCCAAGAGCGGTGACGCCAGCTTTATACTCCTATGTCATTGGTCACGTTCCTTAAATAAAGGGCCAACTAATTGTTTATAATGAGAATGCAATACTGCTCCAGAAGCTGGAGTTTCACTTCTTTATAGTGTACATGTGATAATTTGCCTTCATTGTGTGCAAGTAAACGGTTCCAATCATTCATCCGTGACAATCGGATGCTTCAGCAAGTGGGGAAGGTATCCTGCAACATGCCGATTGCGCTGTTGCGCACCTTAAATTTTATACGAGACATATTGATTTTAAATTCATTTTGTTTTGCTGGTGTATAAACCCACCTTAAATGAAGAAATGGAAATACAATAGAATCATATCGCGTTTCACCGTTTTCACCTGCAAAAAGAAAAAAACACATCTACAACACGTGCAAAAGCGCCCCATTGTCACGGATGAATGATTGTATCGTAATATTGTACAGAATATAGTCAAATGATCACATGCGCAATTTTAAATCAGAATCTTAACTCATAACTGAGATATTCAAGTTTGAAAGGTGTTGAGTTCGAAAAGTGAAAAAGTGTATTGCTGTAATCTATGAAATGGCTACCATGTAACTATTTATCTCGCTATTACTGTTGTGCACACACTTCCACTATTTATACCATGTGAAATAATACAAACTTAAATTAGTATAAATGCGATATACACAATTTACATATGACTGATTATGTTTATTCAAATAAAAACGATTAAACATGAGTATGTTTAAAAGAATCTATGTAACATACACTTCAATAACCCTTTTAATACCACATAACAAATGTTTCTTTTTTTCTCCATGTTACGCCTTCTTTACATTTTATTTAACAATGAAATATGAACAAAAAAACAATGCAGATAAGTGGTCTAAATAGCCAACGTAGATCATTGCATTTTGCCTCGACAAGGAAATGATGCGACTAACCTAGTATATGATTATACAGTTACAATTGCTGTTTGCAATTTATGGTACCTTAATAGCGTTTTGAATTTTTGTTAAGGTTCTTAATGATATTTACTGATTTATTCTCTACGTCGTATTTATAAAAATAGTACATGAATATCATGCTGAATATCATCGTTATAAGCAAATTAGGTTCTAGAAAATGATAATTTTCATAATTTGATGTTAGTATTTTGGTCATTGACTGGTTATTATAATCATTATATTAGTGATATGTAACATGTACAATTAATATAAAGAAGTGAAACTCCAGCTGCTGGAGCAGTATTGAATTATCATTATATACAAATAGTTGGTCCTTATATTAAGGCATGTGAATAATTGCCAAAACAGAACAAAACAGCACAACACAGCACAGTACAACAGTTATAACCCAACACTAATAGCCTAACACTAAAAACCGTATACATTAAATTTTATTCAAACTTGTTGAAATTATGTGCGTCAATTATGATAAGAACAAACATTTCTACCCATGTGTCTGTTTTATTTAACGTATGTATATGACATGTACGGGTATCTTTATTAACGAAATATTTTTTTTCATGAAGTCAGTTACATGTTACATAGACCATTTCTTGTATACATAATACAATACATTAATCTACCCATGACCATAACAATAATGTTATAAGAATAAATTGAAAAGAAAATATATAAGGTGTCACAAGAAAGCACTTATTTTTCTACACTATATACAACGCTTCCTCACACTTTAATAAATCCAAACTTGTTTCTTTGATTAAAAAACATTTGCTAGAGAGAAGTGTTCATATATGGCTTTAACCTCTAAAACAGCTTTTTTCACTAATCAGATATTAGATAATTACATCATTAAGACTTGTCTTGACTTTTGTGCAGCACTTACTTTTCTTCTGGATGACTTGTTCGTTGAATTTAATGGATAAAATATTAAACAAATTATCGGCGTTCCCATGGGTACTAATTGTGCGCCACTTATAGATGATCTTTTTTATGAAGCGATTTTATGTTAGAATTATCTAAAACTAAACAACTAGATTTGATTCATGTTTTAACCTTACTAGGAGGTACATTGATGGCATACTTAATTTAGATTATCGATTCTTTGAACAATATATTCACAAAATCTACCCGAACGAACTAGTCTTAAATAAATCGTGTCAATCTAATACAGACGCTGCGTATTACGACTTACATCTTAATATTAATATTTATATGATTAAAACTAGTTTATACGAAAACGAGACGATTTTAACTTTGAAATTGTGAATTTTCCGTTCCTAGATGGTAACATCCCTAAATGTCCATCCTAGGGTATTTACATTTCGCAGTTGGTACGTTATGCAGAGCATGTTCATGTATTAAAGATTTTAATGATCGTAATCGTATATTAACGGAGAATTGCTAAAACAAGTTTTTTTGTTGCATAACCTTAGAAGTAAATTGCTAAATTTCACTCAAAGTATGGTGATTTAATTTCAAAATATAATGTTTCTTTAAAATGGCATTTAACTAATGGAATTTCCCACCCACATTTTATGAAGATGTTTGAAGCGTGTTCGCAATTAAGAATATACGTGGCGTCTCATCAGGATCCAAACTGTTTGCTATTCTGATAGTATTCTTTGAAAAAAAAAATCGAAGAAAATGCTAATTTTAGAAATTCAGCAGACGACATTTTAGCAGACGACAAATTTCCCAGCATGCAAAGGGTTAAGATGCTTAAGGTGTGAAAGACTCATAATCAGGTTTGGTGTCCGCTCTCCATGATGGCTTACAGTAACCTGTCAAGCACTCAAAATCTCTTATGACAATACGGTCAATCTCAACCATGCATGGCCGCATTACCAACCCTTGGGGCGCCCCCTGGGTCAAACATGCGGCGTGGGAATACGCGTCGGCCTCTGCCCAATGTATCTCTTTCTAGAACCAGCAATAATATTGCTACAAATTGTTTACTTCATAGCACAGTGTATGTCATTAAAGAAAGTAAAATTTGTCTCAACGCATTACAATAGTTTGCCAAATTGGATCCAGTTTATATTTTAGAGTCATAAGCATGAATCTTATTTCCGAATTTCCATTAAACAAAATTCGTAAATAACAGCGCATTTGCAAAGCATCGTGAAAAAGGAAGATTGGAAGAATCATAATCTATACATTGAAAAACATACAAACAAAATCATTTAGTTTAAATATTATTATATACTTTGTATAAAAGTACATTCCAAAGTTCTGGAAAAAGTATGAACAGGTTCACTTCCCACATTTATAGGTATAATGCATTGTTAAATACAGCAAATAATTCAAGTAAATACATAGTAGTACATTAAATCGCTTAATATCAAAACCTGTGCCACGGTGTTTTCCAGGTAAAACTAATACTCGCTGTCTTTTAGAGGATATCATAAGAGCGAGTTTGGATCGAATTCGTATAAGGCAGGAGCCTATTCTTCTACACCTATAAGACCTCTGTTTCTCAAACTAAGACTTAATGTTTATTTCAGGAATACAGTAAAGGCCACCATTATGGAGAAGTTTGCGGGACCAGCAAACTATATCCAGAATACCTCTGGTTTGCATAGCATGAACGTTGTTCTGTGGTTAAGAAGCTTAATTGAGGATGCCTCAGGTTTGCTGTGTTCATTAAATAAACTTTGATGCGTTGATGATAAGTAGGGAAAATAATGTGAGTTTAAAAATGACACATTATGCCTCGAAGGGGGCTTACCAAGCTGAAATGCGCATTAGGGCGGTGCAACGCTTTCCCTAACCCTAACCCTAACCCTAAACCCTAATCCCTAACCCTAATCCCTAACGTTATAACATTCAACCAAATCAAAACACACAGCAATTAATATCTAAATTAAATTTGCAATTTTACTATAAATACATATTTTAATTATACTTATAAGTGTATGACGTCTACAGATGTATGCAAAAAATAAGTTAAAATTCATCTTTGATAATTATAACAGTCTAAACAGCTATGCAGACTATTTGCGCCGTCAAACTCAAACGGCTAAACGGTACATTTATTTAGGTTTTGACGTCCAAACTTAAGTTGACAAATCTGTTCGACAAACTATTCTAGTCATCAACCTTCAACTGTTATCGAAACATACCAAAACTGAGCGAAAAATATTTACTAAGAACATTCATGTGCTATTGCTATTCCAGCTTTAAGGCCTTGCATCGTAATGCTTTTTTATATAGTAAAAGCACAAAAGTATCTCTACCGCCATGCCATCAACAAATGCTGACGATTGAATGATTATACATGTATCATGATTGTGTGATGATGGATGTACATGACTGGATACAACCCCTTAAAGTCTAAATATATATATTACGAATTATATAATACAAATGATAATACGTGGTCATATTAATTAATGCGATTGAAGTCCACAACATGCATTTTATCATACCACCGCATTGATATCTGCCTGATATAACGTTGCCTAATATATTTTTATATATCATGGTCAACAGGAAGTTCTTATATCAGTCAATTTTTAGAGATACGTGGGATTTGCAATAAAGTCGACAATTTCTATCAACATGAATCAGGTTCAACAAAACAAACAATTTGATACCAAGAACGTACATATTTTATTCTAGTTTCAAGTCACAAATCACAAAAACGTTTTTTTTTTAAAATCACCTCAGACCGCACTACAGCAGTTAAATGACGTCATCTATGGGACAATACATCTCTTATATTGATATAGTCATTGCACTCGTAAGTGTTGCACAGAAAGACAAGACAAATGATAACTGTAAGATAATCTTCGACTATTTAAACAAACGATTAAACACGCTTATGTCAACACCATCATTAAAATGTCAATTTCAATACACATCTCCAAATGGGCGTCTCCAAACTATTCGGTGAAGTGTGTTCTTCGATTAAATTTGTCGCTGCAGTCCATTTCTGATCTCCAAGTCGAGACGTTTATATTTAAAGCGGGTGTACTCTTCGCATTCGTAGTACAAACAACTGTTATCTCTATACGATGTTTAAAATAAGCGATTATTCGTGTCGTCTTTTCGAACGCCGTTGCTACATGTTTGTGAACGTGTAAAAGCAAAATCAGCAAAATCAGCGGTGATCCGTACATTTAAAATATATAAAATGGATTGTTTTGCAGATTTTTAGGTAAATGAGGTATGATAAACAGAAAAACAGGTTACTGTCACATCGTTTTGTAAAATATCAGGCTCGGCACGAATAAATAACGGCTCGACAAGCCTCGCCGTTTTATTAATTTTAGCCTCGCCTGATATATTACAAAACGATGGGGCAGTAACCTGTTATTCTCTATATACTAAGCATTAATGTTTTAAAACACGCACTCTTTTATAATTAATCGGCATTTAATGAATCAACATAAGTGGCCTCTGCACTGTCTCTCTCTTGCTCTTTATCTCGCTCTCTCTTTCGCCTCTCTCTCGCGCGCTCTCTCTCACGCTCTCTCTCTCTCTCTTTTTCGCTCTCTTTGTCTCTATTTTTCTCTCTATGTATCTCTCTGCCTCTATCACAGTCTCTGTCTGGCTGTCTGTCTGCTGTCTACTTGATACTCCGGTATGATTTACGGTATGTGTCAACATTGTTTAACATTTCACAAAGCTTGCAATAACACTTGCAGTGTTCAAGCCGAGGATGCGTTGACACGTACATGTCTTTTCTGCGAAGAAAGGCTATATATTCACCTTTATCGATACCCAATCTTATAAGAAACTCCGCTAACTTCTTAGCATTACCAAAGTCCGCCGTATTTATAAACGTGCTTGAAAGGGAATACTTCATGTAGTTATTTCCTCCACGCACAACCAAAATTGTATCCGAATTAAACCTCTCGAAAAACGTCTCGGCAACATAATTCTGGCAGATAGAGTTTTCAAAGCCAAATAAAACTTTGACTGATTAAGTACTTTATTTATCGCTTGATGGTCGATTTTCGGAAGCGAACGTTTGTAATTACCGCATGATCCAAAGATGTCAATTTGTAATCCATTCTTCTCCATCTGTTCAACATACAAGTCGCGCCGTGATTGGGCATGACAATGGCTGACAAACCACGACGTTAATACCGTTTTTCCTTCAAAGATTGAACTGTAGTTCTTCTTGTCAAGTATGGACTTGCTATTATCTCGAGGCTCTATTGTCCCATAAGGGTAGAAAATATCCGAATCTCTGTGATACATCATAGACCAGTTCATAGCATATGTCCATTCTGGCCCAAAGTTGATTCTGTATAGTGTCTGAGGCTCGCGGTTGAAGAATACCTACCAATAAATAAATGCATATGTGCAACGATGCATCGATAGTTAAATACACATATATAATACAATTTTAAAATAATATATTATTAATAGTTATGATAGATAAATAAATACATAATAATTAAAACAATACATTAATTAACCGCACGGCAATAACAAACTATGATTTACTTATTGAACCGCACTCAAGTACGATTACATGAAAGCTGCTGATATATGCAAATGAAATACAGGTTGTAACGGACGAATACACATATAAATATCCGTCTACTGCATTTCTAAAGCACTCATCTGCATCGTCAAATGTGCATCTTGCAAGTTGCATTTTTTGGTGTGCAACCCTACGAGGCGGTATACTAATTTAACAAAATATGTGATTCTCTCTCTATATATATATTTCTATACACATGGTTGATTGGATGAATGGATAAAGCATAAAACGTTAGACTTTCAATTAACAAATAAGACTTTACATTTCTCATCGTAGATTTAATGCAATGAACAGGAAACATAAATATCGCAAATTTTCTACACTTCATTTAAAAAAATACTGCTCAAAATAGTAAAAGTGCACCAATGTCAACAGCGAACACAGACTCCGAAGAGGAGCTAAAGGGCAAACGAAGAACGTTCAGTGTAAGTGACTCAATTATAAATGAGGCGCAAAAGAATGAAAAGAGTGAAAAACAGAAAAAGAAAAAATCGAAACAGAAACGAAATGATAAATATTGTGGGAAACATGAATCTGAAACAGAGGACGCCATAGATGAAGCTTCAGAGATGAACATAATAAATAAAAAGCTTGAGAAACTCGGTGAGTTACATATTGACTAAAAAGTTAGAAAACGTTATCATGTAAGGCGACGGGTCGATCAGAAACTAAATAAGAGAATTGTTCACAGAAATGAAAGACCATGTCCTTAAATCCGTCACACATAAGGTACATGTAATTGAAAGAAGTCTTTTTAAAAACGATTAACCTGTCGAAAAACTTAAAACCGAAATAATCACCCTGAAACGGAACAGCCAGAAAGGTACAAACAAAGCAATTACAATATAATTGAAGAACATAGATTAAAAGAGAAAAAAAATGACAATGAAATATTCCTGAGCTAAAATCCAAGGCATACACGATACTTACTCGCGAGAATCTGCCAGAGAATCAGCTTTAAATTGTATCAATATTCTGAAAGTTAACATCATCTGCATTGTCATCATGACAGTAGACATCGCACAGAGATTACAAAACAAGAACAATACTACCAGATACATTTTAGTAAGACTAGTAAGCCGATAGACCATAGAGCATATATAAGCAAAAAGGAAAAACACGCGCGCGAAACAAGTATTTTCATAAGTGAAGGCATCAGTACGATGAATCTGAATGTTCTGATGTATGTAAAGACAGAAATGGCTGATGCAGTGAGTGATGCATGGTTAAGCAACTGTAAAACCATGTTCAAGAGCCACATGAGCACAATCCAACTGGTAAATTTTGAAAACTACAAACGTTGGATATATTTACCACGGCCCCAACACAACATCAAAATAAAATGAAACTTCTACCACAAATTATATATTTTTGTGAACAGTATAATAAATATCATATTATGTATTTGTATATAGTGTAACCAGGAGTTCCTCGAGGATACGCACATTAAAGTTCTGCATCTACCGATCATTTACAGTACACAGTATTGAAGTAAACATTTCTATTCATATTACTAGCTAACGGTTTAAGTAAAATAATATATATGAACGTTTCATGTGCGATTTAACAATATTATATAGTATACAGTGACAGATGGAGAATGTATACAATTGTTTATATAAGACATGCATATGTATTCATATAGTACTATTCAGCATCGTTTCCCAAACTTTCCTTTTTTTCTTTATGTTTGTTTCCAAAAACTATTTGAAAAGTTAAAAATATCGACTACAACTGCTTTTTCGCTTTAAGCAATTGTCATTGAACAATATACACGAATACATCATTGCCAAGAACATTGACATGTAAATCTATTTTATACAGCAATGATAGCAAATGTAAAAAAGTATACGTATTCATACGAGCAATATTGTTTGTCTAATTAACTTTATGTTTTCCTGGTGCAAAATCTCACCGAGAATGGTGACATTTAAATTAAATTGGAATAATTATATAGCGTTCTACTACACTAAATAACTTTTCGAACGCAGCATTTTTCAAACTTAAATATCTCAGTTATGAGTAAATATTCGGATTTATAATTCGGGTTTATATTATTTAATGTTATTAATATTTTCCCCATGGCGTTACATAAACAACCAAGATATGTTATAAGGATCTTTTACACCCATTATTGCTGCTTCTTCCTGTATTTGCACGATGATGATTTATTATATTAACTTTATGATGCTATATTCTTAAATATGTTTCTTAAAAGAAGGCATATAGTTGACAATTGTTCGTAATTTCATTTAATCGTTCCTCAAAAAGTTGTAACTCTGTTGCTCTAGTCTCCTTCCTACCATTGAGAAATAAAATAGTAATTAAATTGAATGCGTTTTAATTCCCTTTTATTATTGTTTAATTTGAGTTGCAATTCTATGTGGTTACATTTTATTGACGTTTATTATGTATCATGACTATTGCTAGGCCAAGTTTGAGGTTGAGCGCTCTAAAACCGGTTTAAACCCCAAATGCTTTGCATTTGCTGTTCCAAGGCGGTGACGCCAGCTTTATACTCCTATGTCATTGGTCACGTTCCTTAAATAAAGGGCCAACTAATTGTTTATAATGAGAATGCAATACTGCTCCAGAAGCTGGAGTTTCACTTCTTTATAGTGTACATGTGATAATTTGCCTTCATTGTGTGCAAGTAAACGGTTCCAATCATTCATCCGTGACAATCGGATGCTTCAGCAAGTGGGGAAGGTATCCTGCAACATGCCGATTGCGCTGTTGCGCACCTTAAATTTTATACGAGACATATTGATTTTAAATTCATTTTGTTTTGCTGGTGTATAAACCCACCTTAAATGAAGAAATGGAAATACAATAGAATCATATCGCGTTTCACCGTTTTCACCTGCAAAAAGAAAAAAACACATCTACAACACGTGCAAAAGCGCCCCATTGTCACGGATGAATGATTGTATCGTAATATTGTACAGAATATAGTCAAATGATCACATGCGCAATTTTAAATCAGAATCTTAACTCATAACTGAGATATTCAAGTTTGAAAGGTGTTGAGTTCGAAAAGTGAAAAAGTGTATTGCTGTAATCTATGAAATGGCTACCATGTAACTATTTATCTCGCTATTACTGTTGTGCACACACTTCCACTATTTATACCATGTGAAATAATACAAACTTAAATTAGTATAAATGCGATATACACAATTTACATATGACTGATTATGTTTATTCAAATAAAAACGATTAAACATGAGTATGTTTAAAAGAATCTATGTAACATACACTTCAATAACCCTTTTAATACCACATAACAAATGTTTCTTTTTTTCTCCATGTTACGCCTTCTTTACATTTTATTTAACAATGAAATATGAACAAAAAAACAATGCAGATAAGTGGTCTAAATAGCCAACGTAGATCATTGCATTTTGCCTCGACAAGGAAATGATGCGACTAACCTAGTATATTGATTATACAGTTACAATATGTCTGTTTGCCATTTATGGTACCTTAATAGCGTTTGAATTTTTATTAAGGTCTCTTAATGATATGTACTGATTTTACTTCTCTACGTCGTATTTATAAAAATAGTACATGAATATCATGCTGAATATCATCGTTATAGCAAATTAGGTTCTAGAAAATGATAATTTTCATAATTTGATGTTAGTATTTTGGTCATTGACTGGGTTATTATAATCATTATATTAGTGATATGTAACATGTACAATTAATATAAAGAAGTGAAACTCCAGCTGCTGGAGCAGTATTGAATTATCATTATATACAAATAGTTGGTCCTTTATTTAAGGCATGTGAATAATTGCCAAAACAGAACAAAACAGCACAACACAGCACAGTACAACAGTTATAACCCAACACTAATAGCCTAACACTAAAAACCGTATACATTAAATTTTATTCAAACTTGTTGAAATTATGTGCGTCAATTATGATAAGAACAAACATTTCTACCCATGTGTCTGTTTTTATTAACGTATGTATATGACATGTACGGGTATCTTTATTAACGAAATATTTTTTTTCATGAAGTCAGTTACATGTTACATAGACCATTTCTTGTATACATAATACAATACATTAATTCTACCCATGACCATAACAATAATGTTATAAGAATAAAATTGAAAAGAAAATATATAAGGTGTCACAAGAAAGCACTTATTTTTCTACACTATATACAACGCTTCCTCACACTTTAATAAAATCCAAACTTGTTTCTTTGATTAAAAAACATTTGCTAGAGAGAAGTGTTCATATATGGCTTTAACCTCTAAAACAGCTTTTTTCACTAATCAGATATTAGATAATTACATCATTAAGACTTGTCTTGACTTTTGTGCAGCACTTACTTTTCTTCTGGATGACTTGTTCGTTGAATTTAATGGATAAAATATTTAAACAAATTATCGGCGTTCCCATGGGTACTAATTGTGCGCCACTTATAGATGATCTTTTTTATGAAAGCGATTTTATGTTAGAATTATCTAAAACTAAACAACTAGATTTGATTCATGTTTTAACCTTACTAGGAGGTACATTGATGGCATACTTAATTTAGATTATCGATTCTTTGAACAATATATTCACAAAATCTACCCGAACGAACTAGTCTTAAATAAATCGTGTCAATCTAATACAGACGCTGCGTTTTACGACTTACATCTTAATATTAATATTTATATGATTAAAACTAGTTTATACGAAAAACGAGACGATTTTAACTTTGAAATTGTGAATTTTCCGTTCCTAGATGGTAACATCCCTAAATGTCCATCCTAGGGTATTTACATTTCGCAGTTGGTACGTTATGCAGAGCATGTTCATGTATTAAAGATTTTAATGATCGTAATCGTATATTAACGGAGAAATTGCTAAAACAAGTTTTTTTTTTGCATAACCTTAGAAGTAAATTTGCTAAATTTCACTCAAAGTATGGTGATTTAATTTCAAAATATAATGTTTCTTTAAAATGGCATTTAACTAATGGAATTTCCCACCCATCATTTTATGAAGATGTTTTGAAGCGTGTTCGCAATTAAGAATATACGTGGCGTCTCATCAGGATCCAAACTGTTTGCTATTCTGATAGTATTCTTTGAAAAAAAATCGAAGAAAATGCTAATTTTAGAAATTCAGCAGACGACATTTTAGCAGACGACAAATTTCCCAGCATGCAAAGGGTTAAGATGCTTAAGGTGTGAAAGACTCATAATCAGGTTTGGTGTCCCTCAAACCCTAAGCGTCTTGTTATTTCTTATGCAGTTTGTATAGATAGTGCCACATCCTGACACGTAAAGCTTGTGCTTTGTTGGCAGCGTTAGTTGGCTGTTAACAGGTTCATTGTGGTTATCTCCACCATCAGTCTGTCCGTCTGTCCTAGCCACTATCTCTTACACCATAAGCACTAGAACCTTGAAACTTAAACACATGGTAGCTATGAGCATTATGTGCGACCCTGCACTATTTGGAATTTTGATCTGACCCCTGGGTCAAAAGTTATAGGGGTTGGGGTGGGGACGGGTCAGAGATTTTCACTCATTTTTAGCTCGACTATTATATATGAAATATATATAATGGAGCTATCCTGATCACGTCGGCGTTACCGTTAGCGTGCACATGTTAACGTTTGTGTACTACCCCAAATATTTTCTTTTTACTTTAACAAATTATTTATATATTTTTTTATGCCCCCCCCCCCCTTCGAAGAAGAGGGGGTATATTGCTTTGCACATGTCGGTCTGTCGGTTGGTCGGTCCGTCCACCAGGTGGTTTCCGGATGATAACTCAAGAACGCTTAGGCCTAGGATCATGAAACTTCATAGGTACATTGATCATGAATCGCAGATGACCCCTATTGATTTATAGGTCACTAGGTCGAAGGTCAAGGTCACTGTGACCCGAAATAGTAAAATGGTTTCCGGATGATAATTCAAGAACGCTTTTTCCTAGGATCATGAAACTTGAAAGGTAGATTGATCATGACTCGCAGATGACCCCTATAGATTTTCAGGTCACTAGGTCAAAGATTAAGGTCACGGTAACACGAAATAGTAAAATGGTTTCCGGATGATAATTCAATAACGCTTATGCCTAGGATCATGAAACTTGATAGGTACATTGATCATGACTCGCAGATGACCCCTATTGATTTTGAGGTCAATAGTTCATACATGTACTTCTTTACCAACATGACCCTAATCTCTAAACAAGAGCAGACAACTGTATCAAGCATTTTGACGGAATTATTGCCCCTTTTATACTTAGAATATGCATATTATTGATAAATCTATGTTAAAGTTTGCATACCACCTCAAATATTTTCTTTGTCCTTTGACATATTGCTTTCATATTTTGCATACTTCATAACCAACATGATTCCAATCTATAAACAAGAGCAGACAACTGTATCAAGCATTTTGACAGAATTATTGCCCTTTTATACTTAGAATATGCATATATAATTGATAAATCTATGTTTAAATTTGCATACCACCTCAAATATGTTCTATGTCCTTTGACATATTGCTTTCATATTTTGCATACTTCTTTACCAACATGGTCCCAATCTATAAACAAGAACAGACAACTGTATCAAGCATTTGACAGAATTATTGCCCCTTTTATACTTAGATAATTGAACATTTTGCTTAAATTGCCATAACTTCTTTATTTATGATCACATTTGATTCATACTTTGACAAAGCAACACTTACCTGACATACCACAATGCACTGCACCCAAACTATCCCCCATGCCCCATCCCAGAATCCCCCCCCAATTTTTTTTTTTTATAATTATTTTTGAAAGTTCATCTTTTAAATTACCACCAACCCACATAAACCCCCCGCTCTCCATGATGGCTTACAGTAACCTGTCAAGCACTCAAAATCTCTTATGACAATACGGTCAATCTCAACCATGCATGGCCGCATTACCAACCCTTGGGGCGCCCCCTGGGTCAAACATGCGGCGTGGGAATACGCGTCGGCCTCTGCCCAATGTATCTCTTTCTAGAACCAGCAATAATATTGCTACAAATTGTTTACTTCATAGCACAGTGTATGTCATTAAAGAAAGTAAAATTTGTCTCAACGCATTACAATATTTGCCAAATTGGATCCAGTTTATATTTTAGAGTCATAAGCATGAATCTTATTTCCGAATTTCCATTAAACAAAATTCGTAAATAACAGCGCATTTGCAAAGCATCGTGAAAAAGGAAGATTGGAAGAATCATAATCTATACATTGAAAAACATACAAACAAAATCATTTAGTTTAAATATTATTATATACTTTGTATAAAAGTACATTCCAAAGTTCTGGAAAAAGTATGAACAGGTTCACTTCCCACATTTATAGGTATAATGCATTGTTAAATACAGCAAATAATTCAAGTAAATACATAGTAGTACATTAAATCGCTTAATATCAAAACCTGTGCCACGGTGTTTTCCAGGTAAAACTAATACTCGCTGTCTTTTAGAGGATATCATAAGAGCGAGTTTGGATCGAATTCGTATAAGGCAGGAGCCTATTCTTCTACACCTATAAGACCTCTGTTTCTCAAACTAAGACTTAATGTTTATTTCAGGAATACAGTAAAGGCCACCATTATGGAGAAGTTTGCGGGACCAGCAAACTATATCCAGAATACCTCTGGTTTGCATAGCATGAACGTTGTTCTGTGGTTAAGAAGCTTAATTGAGGATGCCTCAGGTTTGCTGTGTTCATTAAATAAACTTTGATGCGTTGATGATAAGTAGGGAAAATAATGTGAGTTTAAAAATGACACATTATGCCTCGAAGGGGGCTTACCAAGCTGAAATGCGCATTAGGGCGGTGCAACGCTTTCCCTAACCCTAACCCTAACCCTAAACCCTAATCCCTAACCCTAATCCCTAACGTTATAACATTCAACCAAATCAAAACACACAGCAATTAATATC
Source organism: Dreissena polymorpha (assembly GCF_020536995.1). NCBI lineage: Eukaryota > Metazoa > Mollusca > Bivalvia > Myida > Dreissenidae > Dreissena > Dreissena polymorpha. Next base: position 193,503 of record NW_026273342.1, on the reverse strand, counting down.
TAAATTAAATTTGCAATTTTACTATAAATACATATTTTAATTATACTTATAAGTGTATGACGTCTACAGATGTATGCAAAAAATAAGTTAAAATTCATCTTTGATAATTATAACAGTCTAAACAGCTATGCAGACTATTTGCGCCGTCAAACTCAAACGGCTAAACGGTACATTTATTTAGGTTTTGACGTCCAAACTTAAGTTGACAAATCTGTTCGACAAACTATTCTAGTCATCAACCTTCAACTGTTATCGAAACATACCAAAACTGAGCGAAAAATATTTACTAAGAACATTCATGTGCTATTGCTATTCCAGCTTTAAGGCCTTGCATCGTAATGCTTTTTTATATAGTAAAAGCACAAAAGTATCTCTACCGCCATGCCATCAACAAATGCTGACGATTGAATGATTATACATGTATCATGATTGTGTGATGATGGATGTACATGACTGGATACAATCCCTTAAAGTCTAAATATATATATTACGAATTATATAATACAAATGATAATACGTGGTCATATTAATTAATGCGATTGAAGTCCACAACATGCATTTTATCATACCACCGCATTGATATCTGCCTGATATAACGTTGCCTAATATATTTTTATATATCATGGTCAACAGGAAGTTCTTATATCAGTCAATTTTTAGAGATACGTGGGATTTGCAATAAAGTCGACAATTTCTATCAACATGAATCAGGTTCAACAAAACAAACAATTTGATACCAAGAACGTACATATTTTATTCTAGTTTCAAGTCACAAATCACAAAAACGTTTTTTTTTAAATCACCTCAGCCCGCACTACAGCAGTTAAATGACGTCATCTATGGGACAATACATCTCTGATATTGATATAGTCATTGCACTCGTAAGTGTTGCACAGAAAGACAAGACAAATGATAACTGTAAGATAATCTTCGACTATTTAAACAAACGATTAAACACGCTTATGTCAACACCAATCGGCATTTAATGAATCAACATAAGTGGCCTCTGCACTGTCTCTCTCTTGCTCTTTATCTCGCTCTCTCTTTCGCCTCTCTCTCGCGCGCTCTCTCTCACGCTCTCTCTCTCTCTCTTTTTCGCTCTCTCTGTCTCTATTTTTCTCTCTATGTATCTCTCTGCCTCTATCACAGTCTCTGTCTGGCTGTCTGTCTGCTGTCTACTTGATACTCCGGTATGATTTACGGTATGTGTCAACATTGTTTAACATTTCACAAAGCTTGCAATAACACTTGCAGTGTTCAAGCCGAGGATGCGTTGACACGTACATGTCTTTTCTGCGAAGAAAGGCTATATATTCACCTTTATCGATACCCAATCTTATAAGAAACTCCGCTAACTTCTTAGCATTACCAAAGTCCGCCGTATTTATAAACGTGCTTGAAAGGGAATACTTCATGTAGTTATTTCCTCCACGCACAACCAAAATTGTATCCGAATTAAACCTCTCGAAAAACGTCTCGGCAACATAATTCTGGCAGATAGAGTTTTCAAAGCCAAATAAAACTTTGACTGATTAAGTACTTTATTTATCGCTTGATGGTCGATTTTCGGAAGCGAACGTTTGTAATTACCGCATGATCCAAAGATGTCAATTTGTAATCCATACTTCTCCATCTGTTCAACATACAAGTCGCGCCGTGATTGGGCATGACAATGGCTGACAAACCACGACGTTAATACCGTTTTTCCTTCAAAGATTGAACTGTAGTTCTTCTTGTCAAGTATGGACTTGCTATTATCTCGAGGCTCTATTGTCCCATAAGGGTAGAAAATATCCGAATCTCTGTGATACATCATAGACCAGTTCATAGCATATGTCCATTCTGGCCCAAAGTTGATTCTGTATAGTGTCTGAGGCTCGCGGTTGAAGAATACCTACCAATAAATAAATGCATATGTGCAACGATGCATCGATAGTTAAATACACATATATAATACAATTTTAAAATAATATATTATTAATAGTTATGATAGATAAATAAATACATAATAATTAAAACAATAAATTAATTAACCGCACGGCAATAACAAACTATGATTTACTTATTGAACCGCACTCAAGTACGATTACATGAAAGCTGCTGATATATGCAAATGAAATACAGGTTGTAACGGACGAATACACATATAAATATCCGTCTACTGCATTTCTAAAGCACTCATCTGCATCGTCAAATGTGCATCTTGCAAGTTGTATTTTTTGGTGTGCAACCCTACGAGGCGGTATACTAATTTAACAAAATATGTGATTCTCTCTCTATATATATATTTCTATACACATGGTTGATTGGATGAATGGATAAAGCATAAAACGTTAGACTTTCAATTAACAAATAAGACTTTACATTTCTCATCGTAGATTTAATGCAATGAACAGGAAACATAAATATCGCAAATTTTCTACACTTCATTAAAAAAAATACTGCTCAAAATAGTAAAAGTGCACCAATGTCAACAGCGAACACAGACTCCGAAGAGGAGCTAAAGGGCAAACGAAGAACGTTCAGTGTAAGTGACTCAATTATAAATGAGGCGCAAAAGAATGAAAAGAGTGAAAAACAGAAAAAGAAAAAATCGAAACAGAAACGAAATGATAAATATTGTGGGAAACATGAATCTGAAACAGAGGACGCCATAGATGAAGCTTCAGAGATGAACATAATAAATAAAAAGCTTGAGAAACTCGGTGAGTTACATATTGACTAAAAAGTTAGAAAACGTTATCATGTAAGGCGACGGGTCGATCAGAAACTAAATAAGAGAATTGTTCACAGAAATGAAAGACCATGTCCTTAAATCCGTCACACATAAGGTACATGTAATTGAAAGAAGTCTTTTTAAAAACGATTAACCTGTCGAAAAACTTAAAACCGAAATAATCACCCTGAAACGGAACAGCCAGAAAGGTACAAACAAAGCAATTACAATATAATTGAAGAACATAGATTAAAAGAGAAAAAAAATGACAATGAAATATTCCTGAGCTAAAATCCAAGGCATACACGATACTTACTCGCGAGAATCTGCCAGAGAATCAGCTTTAAATTGTATCAATATTCTGAAAGTTAACATCATCTGCATTGTCATCATGACAGTAGACATCGCACAGAGATTACAAAACAAGAACAATACTACCAGATACATTTTAGTAAGACTAGTAAGCCGATAGACCATAGAGCATATATAAGCAAAAAGGAAAAAAACGCGCGCGAAACAAGTATTTTCATAAGTGAAGGCATCAGTACGATGAATCTGAATGTTCTGATGTATGTAAAGACAGAAATGGCTGATGCAGTGAGTGATGCATGGTTAAGCAACTGTAAAACCATGTTCAAGAGCCACATGAGCACAATCCAACTGGTAAATTTTGAAAACTACAAACGTTGGATATATTTACCACGGCCCCAACACAACATCAAAATAAAATGAAACTTCTACCACAAATTATATATTTTTGTGAACAGTATAATAAATATCATATTATGTATTTGTATATAGTGTAACCAGGAGTTCCTCGAGGATACGCACATTAAAGTTCTGCATCTACCGATCATTTACAGTACACAGTATTGAAGTAAACATTTCTATTCATATTACTAGCTAACGGTTTAAGTAAAATAATATATATGAACGTTTAATGTGCGATTTAACAATATTATATAGTATACAGTGACAGATGGAGAATGTATACAATTGTTTATATAAGACATGCATATGTATTCATATAGTACTATTCAGCATCGTTTCCCAAACTTTCCTTTTTTTCTTTATGTTTGTTTCCAAAAACTATTTGAAAAGTTAAAAATATCGACTACAACTGCTTTTTCGCTTTAAGCAATTGTCATTGAACAATATACACGAATACATCATTGCCAAGAACATTGACATGTAAATCTATTTTATACAGCAATGATAGCAAATGTAAAAAAGTATACGTATTCATACGAGCAATATTGTTTGTCTAATTAACTTTATGTTTTCCTGGTGCAAAATCTCACCGAGAATGGTGACATTTAAATTAAATTGGAATAATTATATAGCGTTCTACTACACTAAATAACTTTTCGAACGCAGCATTTTTCAAACTTAAATATCTCAGTTATGAGTAAATATTCGGATTTATAATTCGGGTTTATATTATTTAATGTTATTAATATTTTCCCCATGGCGTTACATAAACAACCAAGATATGTTATAAGGATCTTTTACACCCATTATTGCTGCTTCTTCCTGTATTTGCACGATGATGATTTATTATATTAACTTTATGATGCTATATTCTTAAATATGTTTCTTAAAAGAAGGCATATAGTTGACAATTGTTCGTAATTTCATTTCATCGTTCCTCAAAAAGTTGTAACTCTGTTGCTCTAGTCTCCTTCCTACCATTGAGAAATAAAATAGTAATTAAATTGAATGCGTTTTAATTCCCTTTTATTATTGTTTAATTTGAGTTGCAATTCTATGTGGTTACATTTTATTGACGTTTATTATGTATCATGACTATTGCTAGGCCAAGTTTGAGGTTGAGCGCTTTAAAACCGGTTTAAACCCCAAATGCTTTGCATTTGCTGTTCCAAGGCGGTGACGCCAGCTTTATACTCCTATGTCATTGGTCACGTTCCTTAAATAAAGGGCCAACTAATTGTTTATAATGAGAATGCAATACTGCTCCAGAAGCTGGAGTTTCACTTCTTTATAGTGTACATGTGATAATTTGCCTTCATTGTGTGCAAGTAAACGGTTCCATTCATTCATCCGTGACAATCGGATGCTTCAGCAAGTGGGGAAGGTATCCTGCAACATGCCGATTGCGCTGTTGCGCACCTTAAATTTTATACGAGACATATTGATTTTAAATTCATTTTGTTTTGCTGGTGTATAAACCCACCTTAAATGAAGAAATGGAAATACAATAGAATCATATCGCGTTTCACCGTTTTCACCTGCAAAAAGAAAAAAACACATCTACAACACGTGCAAAAGCGCCCCATTGTCACGGATGAATGATTGTATCGTAATATTGTACAGAATATAGTCAAATGATCACATGCGCAATTTTAAATCAGAATCTTAACTCATAACTGAGATATTCAAGTTTGAAAGGTGTTGAGTTCGAAAAGTGAAAAAGTGTATTGCTGTAATCTATGAAATGGCTACCATGTAACTATTTATCTCGCTATTACTGTTGTGCACACACTTCCACTATTTATACCATGTGAAATAATACAATCTTAAATTAGTATAAATGCGATATACACAATTTACATATGACTGATTATGTTTATTCAAATAAAAACGATTAAACATGAGTATGTTTAAAAGAATCTGTGTAACATACACTTCAATAACCCCTTTTAATACCACATAACAAAATGTTTCTTTTTTTCTCCATGTTACGCCTTCTTTACATTTTATTTAACAATGAAATATGAACAAAAAAACAATGCAGATAAGTGGTCTAAATAGCCAACGTAGATCATTGCATTTTGCCTCGACAAGGAAATGATGCGACTAACCTAGTATATTGATTATACAGTTACAATATGTCTGTTTGCCATTTATGGTACCTTAATAGCGTTTGAATTTTTATTAAGGTCTCTTAATGATATGTACTGATTTTACTTCTCTACGTCGTATTTATAAAAATAGTACATGAATATCATGCTGAATATCATCGTTATAGCAAATTAGGTTCTAGAAAATGATAATTTTCATAATTTGATGTTAGTATTTTGGTCATTGACTGGGTTATTATAATCATTATATTAGTGATATGTAACATGTACAATTAATATAAAGAAGTGAAACTCCAGCTGCTGGAGCAGTATTGAATTATCATTATATACAAATAGTTGGTCCTTTATTTAAGGCATGTGACCAATTGCCAAAATCAAGCAAAACAGCACAACACAGCACAGTACAACACTTATAACCCAACACTAATAGCCTAACACTAAAAACCGTATACATTAAATTTTATTCAAACTTGTTGAAATTATGTGCGTCAATTATGATAAGAACAAACATTTCTACCCATGTGTCTGTTTTTATTAACGTATGTATATGACATGTACGGGTATCTTTATTAACGAAATATTTTTTTCATGAAGTCAGTTACATGTTACATAGACCATTTCTTGTATACATAATACAATACATTAATTCTACCCATGACCATAACAATAATGTTATAAGAATAAAATTGAAAAGAAAATATATAAGGTGTCACAAGAAAGCACTTATTTTTCTACACTATATACAACGCTTCCTCACACTTTAATAAAATCCAAACTTGTTTCTTTGATTAAAAAACATTTGCTAGAGAGAAGTGTTCATATATGGCGCTTTAACCTCTAAAACAGCTTTTTTCACTAATCAGATATTAGATAATTACATCATTAAGACTTGTCTTGACTTTTGTGCAGCACTTACTTTTCTTCTGGATGACTTGTTCGTTGAATTTAATGGATAAAATATTTAAACAAATTATCGGCGTTCCCATGGGTACTAATTGTGCGCCACTTATAGATGATCTTTTTTATGAGAGCGATTTTATGTTAGAATTATCTAAAACTAAACAACTAGATTTGATTCATGTTTTAACCTTACTAGGAGGTACATTGATGGCATACTTAATTTAGATTATCGATTCTTTGAACAATATATTCACAAAATCTACCCGAACGAACTAGTCTTAAATAAATCGTGTCAATCTAATACAGACGCTGCGTATTACGACTTACATCTTAATATTAATATTTATATGATTAAAACTAGTTTATACGAAAAACGAGACGATTTTAACTTTGAAATTGTGAATTTTCCGTTCCTAGATGGTAACATCCCTAAATGTCCATCCTAGGGTATTTACATTTCGCAGTTGGTACGTTATGCTGAGCATGTTCATGTATTAAAGATTTTAATGATCGTAATCGTATATTAACGGAGAAATTGCTAAAACAAGTTTTTTTTGTTGCATAACCTTAGAAGTAAATTTGCTAAATTTCACTCAAAGTATGGTGATTTAATTTCAAAATATAATGTTTCTTTTAAATGGCATTTAACTAATGGAATTTCCCACCCATCATTTTATGAAGATGTTTTGAAGCGTGTTCGCAATTAAGAATATACGTGGCGTCTCATCAGGATCCAAACTGTTTGCTATTCTGATAGTATTCTTTGAAAAAAAATCGAAGAAAATGCTAATTTTAGAAATTCAGCAGACGACATTTTAGCAGACGACAAATTTCCCAGCATGCAAAGGGTTAAGATGCTTAAGGTGTGGAAGACTCATAATCAGGTTTGGTGTCCCTCAAACCCTAAGCGTCTTGTTATTTCTTATGCAGTTTGTATAGATAGTGCCACATCCTGACACGTAAAGCTTGTGCTTTGTTGGCAGCGTTAGTTGGCTGTTAACAGGTTCATTGTGGTTATCTCCACCATCAGTCTGTCCGTCTGTCCTAGCCACTATCTCTTACACCATAAGCACTAGAACCTTGAAACTTAAACACATGGTAGCTATGAGCATTATGTGCGACCCTGCACTATTTGGAATTTTGATCTGACCCCTGGGTCAAAAGTTATAGGGGTTGGGGTGGGGACGGGTCAGAGATTTTCACTCATTTTTAGCTCGACTATTATATATGAAATATATATAATGGAGCTATCCTGATCACGTCGGCGTTACCGTTAGCGTGCACATGTTAACGTTTGTGTACTACCCCAAATATTTTCTTTTTACTTTAACAAATTATTTATATATTTTTTATGCCCCCCCCCCCTTCGAAGAAGAGGGGGTATATTGCTTTGCACATGTCGGTCTGTCGGTTGGTCGGTCCGTCCACCAGGTGGTTTCCGGATGATAACTCAAGAACGCTTAGGCCTAGGATCATGAAACTTCATAGGTACATTGATCATGACTCGCAGATGACCCCTATTGATTTATAGGTCACTAGGTCGAAGGTCAAGGTCACTGTGACCCGAAATAGTAAAATGGTTTCCGGATGATAATTCAAGAACGCTTTTGCCTAGGATCATGAAACTTGAAAGGTAGATTGATCATGACTCGCAGATGACCCCTATAGATTTTCAGGTCACTAGGTCAAAGATTAAGGTCACGGTAACACGAAATAGTAAAATGGTTTCCGGATGATAATTCTATAACGCTTATGCCTAGGATCATGAAACTTGATAGGTACATTGATCATGACTCGCAGATGACCCCTATTGATTTTGAGGTCAATAGTTCATACATGTACTTCTTTACCAACATGACCCTAATCTCTAAACAAGAGCAGACAACTGTATCAAGCATTTTGACGGAATTATTGCCCCTTTTATACTTAGAATATGCATATTATTGATTAATCTATGTTAAAGTTTGCATACCACCTCAAATATTTTCTTTGTCCTTTGACATATTGCTTTCATATTTTGCATACTTCATAACCAACATGATTCCAATCTATAAACAAGAGCAGACAACTGTATCAAGCATTTTGACAGAATTATTGCCCTTTTATACTTAGAATATGCATATATAATTGATAAATCTATGTTTAAATTTGCATACCACCTCAAATATGTTTTATGTCCTTTGACATATTGCTTTCATATTTTGCATACTTCTTTACCAACATGATCCCAATCTATAAACAAGAACAGACAACTGTATCGAGCATTTGACAGAATTATTGCCCCTTTTATACTTAGATAATTGAACATTTTGCTTAAATTGCCATAACTTCTTTATTTATGATCATATTTGATTCATACTTTGACAAAGCAGCACTTACCTGACATACCACAATGCACTGCACCCAAACTATCCCCCATGCCCCACCCCAGAATCCCCCCCCCAAATTTTTTTTTTTTATAATTATTTTTGAAAGTTCATCTTTTAAATTACCACCAACCCACATAAACCCCCCGCTCTCCATGATGGCTTACAGTAACCTGTCAAGCACTCAAAATCTCTTATGACAATACGGTCAATCTCAACCATGCATGGCCGCATTACCAACCCTTGGGGCGCCCCCTGGGTCAAACATGCGGCGTGGGAATACGCGTCGGCCTCTGCCGCACCATTTTTCACCAATTGACTTCAAATTAATACTTAAGATTTCTTATGACAACACAGTCTATCTTGACCATCCATGTTCACATTACCCATCCCAGGGCCCCGCCCACTTTGGTGGTAAAGATCCCAAGCTATTTCAGCATAATTAAAATCCAAGCCATTTTTGTGGTCAAGACCCGAGCTTTCTCACCATAATTAAAATCCAGGCCAGTTTGGTGGCAGAGACCCCGAGCTATTTCAGCATAATTAAAATCCAAGTCAGTTTAGTGGTCAAGATCCTGGACTATTTCGGTATAATTAAAATCCAAGCCAGTTTGGTGGTCAAGACCCCGAGCTTTTTTAGCATAATAAATATCCAAGTCAGTTTAGTGTTCAAGATCCTGAACTTTTTCGGTATAATTAAAATCCAGGCCAGTTTGGTGGTCAAGACCCCAAGCTTTTTCAGCATAATTAAAATCCTAGCCAGTTTCGTGGGGGAGACCCTGAGCTATTTCAGCATATTTAAAATCAAAGTCAGGTATAATTCGGTATAATTAAAATCAAGGCCAGTTTGGTGGTCAAGAACCCGAGCTTTTTCAGCATAATTTAAACCATAGCCAGTTTCATCACCGAGACCTCAAGCTATTTCCGCATATTTAAAATCCAAGCCAGTTTGGTGGTAAAGATCCTGAACTATTTTGGCATAATTAAAATCCAAGCCAGTTTGGTTGTCAAGATCCTGAGCTATTTCAGCATAATTAAAATGCAAGCCAGTGTGGTGGTCAAGAACCCAAACTATGAGCATAATTCAAATCCAAGCCAGTTTGGTGGTAAAGATCCCGAGCTATTTCAGCATAATTAAAATCCAAGCCAGTTTGGTGATCAAGACCCCTAGCTTTTTCAGCATAATAAAAATCCAAGCCAGGTTGGTGGTCAAGATCCTGAGCTATTTCAGCATAATTTAATTCTAAGCCAGTTTGGTGGTCATGACCCCGAGTTATTTCAGCATAATTAAAATCCAAGTCGTTTTGGTGGTCAAGACCCCAAGCTATTGTAGCATATATTGTTTTCGGCATAATTTTTTCTTATCCAATTGTTTTCGTACACACATTTTTTCGTACCCATTTTTTCTATTTTTTGACAGAATAATGCCCCCTTTTATAGTTAGAAAATTGAAAATTTGGGAAAATTTTGTGTTCAGGTCTACTCTTATCCTATTTGTGTTAAGGTCTACTCTTATCCTTAAGTACCAAAGCTATATCCTCTACTTAATGTTATAAGTCATGTAAATGACATTTTTATACATTTTATTTCTTTCCCATTTTTGTGTTTTTTATTAAGGTGACATACATCAACTGTTTAATAATATTAAGTCTACCTTTTTGGTAAAAATAATGTTTTTACCAAATTTTCAAAATTGACATTACTGACACATGTCATTTGCTGAATGTAAAAAGTAGCATACCTGACATTTAGTTAAATTTTCAGGAGAAGGAAAAACTGCTTTATTGAAATAAAATAGGGATACTTACAGAGTAAAACAAACACCTGGGATATTTTCAGATTTGAAAACTGGTATTTTACGCATCTTTAAGCAGTTCTGTGTACCAAGGATAAATACAATACTTAAACATTCATGTACAACGCACAATACTAAAAACCTGAACTGTAACTGTAATGTATTTTAGATTCAGAGATGTCTGTTTTGTTTCTAAGGTCATGTGAAAAATTAAGTTTATAGGTTTAAAATTGCAAATTGTCCTCTTACTTGCCTTTGTATTTCAAGATAGAATACTTTCCTTCCCAGAGGAAAGAGATCTGGGTTTGATACCCAGTGGGGGCTTCAGAGGATGATTCATTTTAAGAAAAATGAATATATTTGCTTTACTTTGTCTCTAACTTAACCAATTAACTCTGACAATGCCTTTAAAAGTATGCAGTTTTTGATAATTCAATTATGCAAAAAAACATGTATAATTTTAGGGTAGACTAAGACAGCAAACTAAGAATGGGCATCCATTTTAGTTTTTTAAGTCAATACAACAATAAATGCATATAGGAACACATATTTAAATTAAAAATGCAACAATCAGAGGACATAATCAATTAAATAGTAAATGACTACTTAAAATATTTTTTAGCACTGTTTGTTTTCCAGAGATTTGTGAATATGCCGTTTTATGTTCTTCTTCTTGAACTAATGCAATATGTGCTTTGGAACTGGAATCATATAGTGTTGGAAAGCTGGTGTTTCACGTCCAGAGGGTCCTTGCGTCCGGAAGCTGAAAATTGTAAAATATGATCTCCCCACTAATTCCATCCCGCGAAACCCTTAAGGTGTCGCAAGTCTAGTATCTTATGGAATGAGTGATGTATTGACGTCATCATTTGATGACGTTCAATTGAACGAATGATAATGGCGACTAAAATTCGTTAAGCTCCAGGGTATAGCCGCGATTTGTGGGCTATGAAAACTGGCCCAACACTTGTGCTGAAATTTGACGTGTATATGGACCAGAATGCGATCTACCTGTTGCCGTATTCGTTATGTTTGGGGAAAATCTAGTTTTTTATTAAATCGCGAAAAAGTGGTGTTTTTTATTGCGCAATCGTTATACAATGAGTTCTCGCCGGAAGCGTTAATAGCTCTAATAGCAACCCAAAGACAATTCACCCCCAGGAGACAATTCACGCGCTACACACTTCAAATTTGATTTTAAACAATACATATTGCGATTTTATTCCTAAATGAATAAATAAGTTCATATTGCGTTTAACACGAGAAGCTGAACCCGTTTAGAAAATATTCACAAACCAAACAAAAACAAACAACAGTTAAATTTCATTGATGTAGATACGGTAGCCTGATTACATATCCACTAGCGTCTATGCATATTTACACATAAAAAATAGTTCGCAAGTAAGTAACAAATTATCAAATTTAAACGTGAATAATTTAACAAAATAAATAAATTGAAGTAAGAGAACTCGATACTTAAAATTACAATTTCTGCACTAAAAACACAATAACAATATTTTTACAATAACACATTCGACATTTACATGTACTTCCAACAACACGACAACCGCTATTTTCAAAGCGAATGTGTAGAGTAACATTTCAACAATAAAGACAAAATGGAACTGTAGTTTAACGTAGTGCGCAAATTGGAAGTGATAAGAGTAATTTATTTTTCAACTTGTCAATCTCCGTAGTATACGTTTAGTTGTCAGATGTTAACGGTTTCCCCCAAAAACATGCCTTCGCTGCGATATCAAAGTGGGTGGGGAACGCGCACTGCTTGTGGATTTCGAGTTGCTGGAAGTTTGTAACGAAGCTGCTTTTGTGCAATATTCAGCGATTTTGCAAGCTGTGTGTTTGAAGTCGGAGATATATATTGCTGACATTAATGATGTTGTGTACGTTCTTGTGACCACTGATCTGCATATGATACCAGTGGGAGAGCATCCCGAATCCCACATAGTCTGCACCAGATTTTTCCTGGTCGAGTGGTTGGTGAGTTTCATCGTTATACGTGCATATTACACATTTTACAGTGCTATTTTTGACACCCATTTTTCAAGCTGATGAACCAACGTTCAGTGCCAGTAGTCCTACTGTCATTGGTCTGTGTGCTTGTTGAAAGTACATGTAGAAAGGGTTGTTTAGCTCCAATAAGCCATGTTGCTATTTTTTGGATAAAATTTATGGCAGTGGGCTTTTTTATCTTTGTGCAGCAACCTCGGCCGCCTCATTTTTTGAAAACATTAGTCGCACACTGTTCATATTGTGGAAAAATGAGTCGCGCACTGTTTACAATGAGAAAAATGGGTGGTGACTATTCAACATTGTGAAAAAATGAGTCGCGCATTGTTTAAAATTCTTAAAATATCAGTCGCAAACATTAGAAAATTGTAAAAACAAGTGTCTCACAATGTTGAAAATTGTGAAATATGAGTCGCACAATGTTGAATGTTGTAAAAAATGAGCCTCGCAATTTAGACAATTATGGAAAAATAAGTTGCACACTGTTTACGCTAGGTATGCGGATACTATGATAACAGATGACACTTCGATACCAGAAAACAACAAAAGCCACGAGCGAGAGGTAAGTTCATCAGTTTTTTTAAAAGGTATATCATAAAAATTAGTTTTTAAGACAAGGCGCATGGTCGAGTTGATAAATGGTTATCCTTTTCTATTGGAAAAAAAACATCATGGAAGAATGGTAGATTTTTCCCATAAAAATAGAAAATTCGGTCGGAAAACAGCATAAACTGGATGAACAGTAAACATTTCAACAAAATAAAACTACTTAGAAATATTGCAAGAAATTGTTTGATATTCCGGCATGTAGAGTAATCACTGTGCTTCAAATACTGAAATTTTGATAGTATTCAATGAAATATAAAGGAAGATAGAGCATGTTTTAATAGGTGGTATTCATAAAGTTGCTGATACTTTGATTCCCGATATAGGGCACTTCTGATAACAGAGACTTTCAACCAAGTGGGCACTCTGATAACCGAGTTTTATCTTCTACATGAAATGCATTTATGTATATTATGGCTATTCTTACCAAACATTTTGAAGTACAAATCAGTGTGCATTGTCAAGCCCGATACATTGGGGATCTATGCATAACGTAATTACATACACATGCAAAATATAACCAACGGCGTTGTTCTTTTACAAAAATCTTATTACTATTCATTTATATAATTAATATTATAAGTGCAAATTTTAAATAAGATTCAAATGCTTATTTTTGAAGTTATATATTTAAAATGACGACCGAAAATAATTGTCTAAATAATAAACTTTTTTTAATTAAGAGAATTGAAAATACAACGGATCATGTGGATCAAAAAGACTGTGTTCAATTAAACTTATAGCAAGACTCTAGATAGGAGCAAAGGGTCTCAAAGTGGCCAATACACCTCATAAAATCCTTTGTCATTGGTGCTCATTAGAATCGCATCATGAAGACGATACTAATGCGTAGCCACACAATTTAAATGAGATAGGAAAACTCCCTTTATATTGAGCTTTACATTTCCCTTTCCTTTTTATTATCATATTCAAAAGGGATAAGAACATGTTTCGGTAATTCGTTTTTAATTTACGTCAGTACATACATTTTTATTTATTGCCTGCTTACTATAGTGCTCAGTATTCCACAGCAAATTCTGCATTTCTGATTCATTAAATACAGTATGATATATCTGGTAAAAAGTGTCGAGTTATCTGGAATCGAAGTGCCACTGTCTTTTAGATGATCAGTAACCTTGCTGGAATATGTTTTTTAATCAATGACACTCAACACTTATTACTTATTGCAGCACTTCTACTCATCCCCCCTCTCCATCACCCATCGTTGCCTTTCACCATTGATTTCATGTGCCATGTGTAAACTTACACAACTTCACAAATACATGTACAGTAAAGTACTTTTTGCCATGCAATCTCACTACTGCAGGTCAAATCGACACAATTTAGTACATGATTATATAAAGCTACTTGCTGAAACAATAACATAAAGTTCTTTACTTACGAATCACATGGTCACTGACACAGGACAAACATGGGCATGGTAAATCTGGCCTGACACAACATCGGTCAATGTCACGTGTATGGGTCACTTCACATTTGATCATTACTTAATTTAAACACACCAATTAATCCCAAGTAGAATTACATTAACAGACAATTTCGGTCTACAAAATGTAAATCTATACGTCACTTTTGAAAGTTAAGTTAATATGCGATCTATAAATGAAACACTCTCCACGATTATTCTACATTTTAATGGAGACAAGCCAAAAATGTCATTTTATTTTACAAACGAATCTAAAATGTATTTAAATGTTGTGTGTTTGTCACGCATAATTCAGTGTTTTCCAGAAAAAATTGAGTAGCCAGTTGTATGGCCGGCAACTATGCAATGAAACGAAAGCATTTGTGATATTTACTTGATATATTTGGGAAAAGTAGCCGGCATCTAGACTAAATGTAACCGGCGAAATGGCCGGCTGCCTGTACTTACAGAGAACACTGATAGTGGTAAACTAAATAAAACAACTCACTGCGACTGGATTACCGCTTTGTAAAATTGTTTTTTGGGTCATAATGGTTAGCATTCAATACAAATGTTATTAAAAAATATTGTGGTTTAAAATTCATTTTGAGGATGGGATGAAAGAACAGAAAATAAAAGGGTATACAAGGATGAAAATTAGTGGTTTCCCGTGAGCCCGGGGCAAGTAGATTTTGGCCTGGGTAACTCAATTTCCAAAGTTGGTAGTCCGGCCGGGCAACTTGGTATTTTTAAAGCTTAAAACAATTCAGTGCAATAAAAATTGAATAATATGCATTCACTTATTATTATTTGGGCACAAACAATTGTACCGTGTGAAAACCCTACAAAAAATGCTTATCTTTTTCTTACTTGGTACGTGGCGACACACATTTTCAAGTCTATTTCATTAAATTTGGCATATATATTAATAAAAATGGCATTGTATGAACATGTCGTCATACTATAAGCAACATAGAAGCATAATATGAATTCATCTATTATAATTTGAGCTTATACAATTTTACTGTGTTAGCACCATATATCAAGTTGCAGATTTTTTGAATATTACCCACATACCCACAGGCATTTTCATTGATATCTCAGAAAAATAGACCTATATATTAATACACATGACATCTAAAGAACATTTTATCATAGTTAAAGCAATATAGAGGCATGAAAGCATTTTTCTATTATGATATGTCCACAAATAATTTCACTAAGTGATGACCCAGCTTGAATATGAGGATTTGTTGAATATTTTATGCTAACCGACACACATTTTTAGTCGTATATCAGGAGTCAATACCTATACAATGTACATTAGTGAAAATGGTTAATTGTAGTTTCAGTAATAGTCTGTGTATAAATAATTTCAACATGATATAATTATAAATCATTGCTAAGAAATGTGTATATATAAAACAAAAAATACAAAGAGATGGTTTATTTTTTCCCATTTATGTATATATATCTATGTATGTATACAAAAGTCATCTTTTGTTGTAAACAGTTATGTGACCTGTGTCAGAAAACGCCCAGTACAAATATATTGACGGAATGATTTTTTCACTTATGTGGGTGTATGTTGGCTCCACTTCACGCGATACAGTCATTGTAGTTTAATTGAAAAACGCATCTTACAATGTGAGATGAGTTCTGGGTTCAAGCCCCAGCAGTGGCCTATCAAGTGTGAAATACAGAGCCATTATGATTAAATATACACAGTTATTTCTTTAAACAATACAATTAAATATAAGGAATAATGTTAAAGGGGCATTGTTGCTTAGCCATTTTGGGGATTGTATTGTGATTTTTGGCCAACTTTGACATTGAATAACAGGGTTTATATACATCCCAAGCATAAATGCTTCTAAATTTGTAAAAAAACAAACAAGTTGAAGTTTGCAGAATATTAAAAATTTGCAACTTTCTGATGTCACAAAGTAAATGCCACTTAAAGTTTATTTTTTTTGTACAAAATGACCCATGACATGTTTATGGATAAGAACGCGATCTACATGATGGCATATTCGTCATTTCTGGGAAATATCTAGTTTTTGATTAAATGACGAAAAAATGGTGTTTTTTATTGCGTAATCGCCATAATCACCTGGCTTGGACGGAAGTACATGTAGCGTTAAAAGCAACCCCAAGACAATTCACCCCCAGGAGACAATTCACGCGCTAAACATTCAAATTTGATTTTAAATATTTTTTTTGTACCCAACATTTTTCGTACCCATATTTTTTTCGTACACAATTTTTTTTCGTATCCATTTTTTTCGTACCCAAATATTTTTTGTACCCAAATTTGTTCGTACACCATTTTTTTTTCGTAACCATTTTTTTCGAACTCAAATGTTTTTCGTACCCAAATGTGTTCGTACCCAAATTTTTTTTCGTACCCATTTTTTTGTACCCAATTTTTTTTCGTACCCATTTTTTTCGTACCCAATATTTTTTCGTACCCAATTTTTGTCGTACTCAATTTTTTTTCGTACTCAATTTGTTCGTACCCAAATTTTTTTCGTTCCCAATTTTTTTCGTTCCCAAATTTTTTTTCGTACCCATTTTTTTTTGACCCCATTTTTTTTTCGTACCCATTTTTTTCTTACCCAAATTTGTTCGTACCCAAATTTTTATTTGTACCCTTTTTTTTTCGTAGACAAAAAGTTTTTCGTACCCAAATTATTTTTGGCATAAATTGTTCGTACCCAAAATTTTCGTACCCAATTTTTTTTTTCGTACACATATTTTTCTTACCAATTTTTTTTTCCTACCCAATTTGTTTTGGCATAATTTTTTCGAACCCAAAAATTAAGTACCCACATTTTTTTCGTAACCAAAATTTGTGTCAGCATTTTTGTGTCGTATCCAAATGTTCATTCCCACTGTTTTCTTACCCAAAATGTTCGTACCCACTTTTTTTAGTCCCCACTCATTCCATCCCGCGAAACCCTTAAGGTGTCGCAACTCTAGTAATGAAAGTTTGTATATTAAACTTTTCAATTTAATTAACTCATTTTTATCAAAAGGGTATGATGTTAAGGTACTTAAAAACACGTGCTTGTTGGTTTTCGATTCACTATATCTTGAACGAATGATAATGGCGACTAAAATTCGTTAAGCTCTCGGGTATAGCCGCGATTTGATAGTGTTGAAAACTGGCCCAACACTGTGCCTGAAATTTGACATGTATATGGACCAGAATGTGATCTACCTGTTGGCGTATTCGTCATTTCTGGGAAAAATACAGTTTTTGATAAAATTACGAAAAAGTGGTGTTTTTAATTGCGCAATCGCTATAAAATGAGTTCTCGCCGGAAGCGTTAATAGCGTTAATAGCAACCCAAACACAATTCACCCCCAGGAGACAATTCACGCGCTAGACACTTCAAATTGGATTTTAATTAATACATATTGCGATTTTATTTCCAAATTAATAAATAAGTTCATATTGGGTTTAACATACGAAGCTGAACCCGTTTAGAAAATATTAACAAAACAAACAAAAACAAACAACAGTTAAATTTCATTGATGTAGATACGGTAAACTGATTACATATTCACTAGCGTACACATAAAAAATAGTTTGCAAGTAAGCAACAAACAATCAAATTTAAACGCAAATAACTTAACAAAATATTTAAAAAAAAATCGAGAAATCGATACTTAAAATTACAATTTTTGCACTAAAATCATTTATGAGAGTCATCAAAACACATAATTACAACCAACAATCACAATCGCTGCCAATGAACGTTCGAAAAGAACGCGAGAAAGTATTTACAAAATAACATCATCAAAAATGATTAAAGTGAACGCTACTTCGCTGTTTTGTAGATAAGTTTACAATCTATTGAAAAACACTAACATTTGACATAAAAACACCCGTGGATATGGAAATCTTCAACGTACGAAATTGCAGACATCACGCAGCGTCTCATCTGGCCGGTCATGTAACGACTCGCCCCCTTAACGACTCGCCCCATAACGACTCGCCCCACTTTTTATAACGACTCGCCCCACATGTATAACGACTCGCCCCACATATATTACGACTCGCCCTATCAAAATAAAATGTTATATTTCATATGGTAATATAAATTAAATCAATACATAATATGAATTTAAGGTTCGGCATTGTTTGATAACCATCGTTCAGCGGTTTTTTGCCTTATACCTGACCTTATAAACGTCTATTGCAGGCATATTCTCAAAAGTAATAGTTTTTATTGTTTTTTTTTTACATCTTTGTTCAGGGACAATATTATCATAAAGCAAGACTATTGGATATCGGCACATTTGTCTCATGTCATACTTTCCTTTATATTTATAAAAAGAAGCAAAGGCTAAGATCATATCGACAATTAAAGATTCCCAGGTTAAATTACTCAAGAATTTAGGGATTATCGTTATAAAGGAGACCGATGAATTAACAACATAATTGACAGGTACATTATCGCGGGCGGGTGATGATAATCAACAATACACGTGTCATAATCGCGAAAGCGTGAATACCTTGCTTCGTGGTAAAGATATTTTCATATATACGGGTATTGAAAGGTAAGAAAAATGAAAAAAGGTCTTTGCCGAAATTTATTTTTTGCCGAAATTTTACGGACACAATTCATCTGTAAGATAATTTTTTATTTATAATTTTAAAATTACCATTATAATCTTAAATCTACCTATTTATTACCCGTTGATCTGAATACACAACACACGTTTTAAAAATATTTTTTTCATATTATAAAAATGCGTATCAGTCCTTTTGTGTTTTTCACACAAACTTTACTTTAAAATGCTAATCAAATGGCGTTTCTTTTAAATTTTGGTGTGAACAATTAGCGCGGAAAGTTTTCAATGGTTTCAAATAAACATTAAATGCTAATTAAATGCCGATTCTTTTAATTTGTAGGTGTGAACAATTATCGCGGAAAATGTGCAATGGTTTCAAATAAACAAGAAACTATTTGTGATAAATCAATTAATTCCACGATTTGTTTAATTACTTTAATGGTTATAACTTTTATTGAGTAATACGTGCCACTGCGGAATTTAGTATTTAAAGATGTATACATGATTATAGTATACCACACTCGGTCAGCAGCTGGAGCTTGCTCGTCGCGACCGAGGCCAGGAGCCGCCTTCAGAAGATTGATTCTCGCGGCTTGATCTTCTGCGGATGGCTCAGCAAATCCAGCTGAGTCCGTCACCCTCGAGCCGGACGTCTTCTTCACTGCTGGGACTGGTGTCTTCTCCAGGATGCAGCGGACCTGACCAATCCGCTATTTATCGTCGAGAGCTCGCCTGCCCGTACCGGTCCAGAGGTCCCGTCTGTAGAGGAACGGGTACGGCGGGACAGCAGGACCACCAGTGGAAGGACTTACGGGACGGACTCGGGGTTCCTTCGTTATGGGAGGGAACTCATGAACTTCGAGGGTGTGGCTTTAAAGAGGGACCACGGGACGCGGTACCTAGTGCGCTCAACGCGCTGGGGAAACCGTCTCGGGGATGAAGACGACAGCCGGTAACAGCGAGAGGGGCCATAAAGGCAGAGCGGTGCTTGCACTCCCTTGGCGGAGGCGTCCAGACAAGAATTTATCTTGAGATTGTCTCCCCTGAAACATCACAGGGGCAGGTCGATACCAAATGTAGTCGTGAAGACGCGGGAACGACCTGTAAATAACCTACAACAACACACACACTATAGTATACCACATCAATATTCGTGTTTCCGGCAGCCATTTTGAGCAGAGATAAAATTTGTAAACAAAGATTAACCGCCATTTCAAAGTAAAGAAAAGAGACCAGACGAACCAGAGAGGCATACCAATACATCAACATCTACCCACTACGCTGCACTGTCCCTTGCACGTCCATTGATTCTTTTTTTGTTTTTTCGTAAATTTCTAAAAACTTGTAGCATTTCGGTCGCCATTTGGTATTCGGAATTATTTTTGGCTTTTTAATCGTATAAATTAAACATTACCAAATGACTAATTAACCACCTTTATTTACTTATATAAACTATATTGGGTTGTTTACCGGTGCGGTGCTTACATTTAGTGCTTTACACAAATTAAAAACTGTGCCAATTAAAAATCACTGTGATATACACACACATAACATCTAAGATTTCCACTTAACTAGCGTCGTTCCTTTCTTATTTCATTTCTTCAAAATGTCGTCCCACAAAAGAACATCCAACTACCCATCCAAGGGGCAGTGTCAAAACCTGACCCCTTTACTAGGGGAGGCACGTTCAGGGTCGGATAGGCATCACCTATCTCACAACACCATGCCCTTAAGTGCCTCCTCCAGTCAGCTGGAAGTGTAGCCCCCATCATGTCCCTTCTCACCATTTTTCAATTGGCCTTATGTTTGGCGAGAGTACTCCCCGGACTAGTTGAGCGGGCGGTGCCCCTGGCGTCTGGCTGCGTGCTATTGCAGCTCAAGTCCGCTCAAGCGCTTGCCACCCTTCTTTCTAGGGGTACTTTTTATCTTGGCAAAGTCGCGGTCCGGGCCTTATCCCCGTCGAACATGAGGACGGTTCATGGTCATATAGCAGGGATCCTGGAAAGCCAGGACTTGATGGAACTTCAGACATCTCTTTCTTTCAAACCTGCGATCCCTATCTCTGATATTTTCATCACCAATTTGGAAAGGGTTGAGCCTTATCGCCCTGCCCCACCTGGCTTTCCGAGACTGGTCAAAATCTCTTTCTTAGCGTCCATACCAGTCCCAAATAAAATCTTAGTCAAGGACACCAGTATAACCCTTGACATTCGTCCCTGCCCTGTCACACCTGCTCGTTGCTTCAATTGCCAGGGCTTTGGACATATAGCCAGCAGGGGTAAATGCTCTAATATCACCTCTTGCTGCCGCTGCGCCGGCGCTACTTGCCAAAGAAGGTGCACAAACAAATTTCGTTTGTGCGCCAACTGTGGCGGCCAGCACTCCGCATCCTACCAGGGGTGCCCCTCCTATAAGAAGGCTATCCATTTAGCCACCTATGCCAATTTTTATGGGGTCACCTGGTCCGAGGCGGAGAACAGGCTACTTGCACCTGACACTGTGAGCCACAGCGTGGGCGCCCTAAACCCCATCATCACAACCGGTTCCGCTTCTTCACCTAAACATGCCTCTCCCGGTTTTATCTCGCCCCAAGCCGGGAGGACATGCACCATAGTTGAGGGGCTAGCGGGTAAGAGTACCCCCCCCCCCTCGGCCTATTAATAGGGAACCTTCCCCAAAGGTTACTTTTGTGGAACCGGTACTCAATCATACACCTGACTTACACACCACCACCCCCCCTGTATCGCCTATCCAGGGGGATTCACCCACACAGAGACGCCCTCCTGTGGCTACCAGGGGGTCCTCCCCTTCCGACACGTTGACCGACGGTGCTAGCGACACCACCTGTAGTGGTCCTACACTGTCGGACGACTCTATGTTTGATGTGACGGGGAGAGACTTTCTGGTGTCAGTGCACTCCAGTATATTGGAGAACCTTTCTATCTCTGGTGTCTGTGAAATAGAGGAGGAACCCCGAGTTAGTGTCCCCTCTAACCGTCCCAGAATGGTCGACTCCCAGACATCCCCAATGAGCTCCCCTACCGACAACACCAGCAGACGTAACTCGTTTGCTGGGGAATCATTTATTAAAATCAAGGATCCGCCAGCAACAGGTCCCACATATAGGAAAATATATATAACAAAATTGATTCTCGTTTCAAAAATTGCAGAGAATCAATAACAAAGGTCATTCCCCTGATAAATACCTAACTAATAAAATCCATTCTGGAACTGGGGATCCTCCAATAGTAGTAGCAGATCCAGGATGCCCCCCCCCCCGGCCAGCGGTACCCTCCCCGCTAAAAAGAAACATGTTCGGCTTGCCAGGACCCCCGCGAAACTCAAAGGGGCCTGTGCAGGCCATAAACTAAGAGTTAAATCACCCCATCATTCATTAAATCAGATTAAACACAAGTTAATTTCACACCACTATGGACAGTAGCCTGCACATCATTTCATTCAATGTTGGTGGTCTTTCCGCCAACAAATTTACAGAATTAAAATATGTTATTGACTGTAACCCTAATACCCATATCTTATGTTTACGGGAAACCAAATTTTAAAATAGTTCTGTAAAACAAATACCTGGGTATAACTGCGAATCTAAGAATTATGTTACTTTAAACCATAATATTGCCGGTGGCCTTGCCATATATATTAAAAACACAATTAATTATGAACACCTGGGAGTGAACAACCAATTTAAATCTGATGGTAGCACTGCTATTGTAATATTCACAGGCGACTTTAATGCACATCACCCTGCTTGGGGTTCCATCAATTCAGATGCAGAAGGTCGGGCGGTAATAGAATGGTTGGACGAGCAAGATCTTATTCTGCTCAATAACGGTTCTCCAACCAGACTTAACCCCACTGGTTTAAACCCCCACATTGACCTTACTGCTGCTAATGCCAGGATAGCAAGTGCGTCTGCATGGGCAACTGTTAAAGATACCATGGGATCTGATCACCTCCTACAACAGGTTACCCTGCTCAACTATATTGCACAGGGAACTGAGGCCCAATGCTCAGGAGAGCAAAAGTTTTTATTGGAAAAAGCTAATTGGGCTCAGTTTAGGGACCTCTGCTCAGATCTCTCCCTTGTAGATGTTCACTCCCAGGATCCAAATCTGTTTTGTAATAACTTAACTAGCAAGATACTGTCCATAGCGGAATGTAGCATACCGGTCTCCTCTGGCAAGGTTAAAGCTAGATATAGAGTCCCGTGGTGGAATGAGGCGTGCTCTAATGCGGTACAGGCCCGTAAAAATGCTTTAAAAATTCTTAAAAAGAACCCCGCTGAGCATAATCTTCTTAATTATAGGTCCCTAGAAAATCAGGCAAAGCGGGCTATTTTGAACGCAAAAACTCAAAATTGGAAAGAATTCTGTGATTCAGCTATCATTAATAAGAAAAATACTAAGGATTTTTGGCAAAAAATTCACAGAATTAAAGGAAATTCATTCACCCCTGTACCGCTACTTAAATACAAAGGCGAAATTGCCACTTCCCCAAGGGAAAAGGCTCAATTTTTGGTACGACATTTCCAATCTGTCTCCAGTGACTCAAACTTTCCCGTTGAAACTTTGAATTATCAAAAGCGGTTTGAGACTGAGCACCAAAATATTTTAAATAAGCCTGGGGATAACAGCACGCCTCTCAATTTACCATTCACTATTACAGAATTATTAAGTGCCATTAACAGCAGGAGCAACACCGCCACGGGGCCTGACAAAATAGCATATTTAATGTTTAAAAATATGCCAGCCATAACTCTGAAAATCTGGCTTAACCTATTCAATCAGGTGTATAGGACAGGCAGGATACCACCCGAGTGGAAGCAGGCCACAGTGATTCAAATTCCTAAACCCAGTAAAGACAAAAATGATCCAAACTCATATCGTCCAATAAGTTTAACATCGCATGCAGGTAAATTATTAGAAATAATGGTCAAAAATAGATAAGAACACTTATTGGAATCAAATAATATACTAAACCCCTTCCAGTCTGGCTTTAGGAAGGGGCGATCTACTCTTGATCAGCTAGTTAGATTACAACATGATATTCTTTCTGCAAAAAATCAAGGGCAATCAGTATTAGCAATTTTTTTGGACCTTCAGGCCGCCTTTGATTTAACATGGACCTTTGGCATATTAAAAACGCTAGCTGACTATGGAATCACTGGATACTGTTTCCACTACCTCAGAGCTTTCCTAGAGGGCCGTAAAATCCAGGTCAGGGTCGATGGGGAGTTATCAGAGGTAGCCATAACTGACCGCGGAACCCCTCAGGGGTCCGTAATATCCCCAACTCTGTTCTCCCTCATCGTAAACGGTCTACCTGATGCCGTAAAAGACTCAGGAATGGTTATCTCCCAGTTTGCCGATGACTCAGGCACTTGGTTAAAGGGGTCTAACATATTACGCCTGCAAAAGAGGTCTCAAGCAGGCTTAGACTCCATATGGAAATGGGCAATTGAATGGGGATTCAAAATTTCTCCAACCAAAACAGTAGGAGTACTATTTGGCGACCAATTTCAGCACTCTTTGGACTTAAATTTAGGCGGCACCAAAATTATCTTTGAAAAAGTGGTGAAATTTCTAGGTATGTACCTAGATAAACAGTTAACTTTTACTCACCACTTCAAATATATGGCAGAAAGGTGCGAAAGGGACCTATATTTAATGAGAATGTTAAGAGGCACAGGTTTCGGATCAGATAAAAATAGCCTCTTTACTCTCTACAAGTCCCTTATACGTCCAAAGCTAGATTATGGAGCCCAAATCTATGCATGTGCAAAGCCAAACGCCATAAAAATGGTTGATGCCATTCAACACAAGGCCCTAAGGATAGCTCTGAGAGCCCTAAACTGTACACCGGGTGCACTGCTCGAGGAGGAGGCCGGTTCGCTACCTCTTGACTTGCGTAGAAAACAACAGTCCCTCAATTTCTGGGCCAGGGCTAAGTCTCGGTATGGTTCAAACCCCGTTAACAAACTTGTCGGGACTGGCACCTTCGTCAAGGGGAAAATACTTAAGTGTAAGCATGTCGCCCTACCTTTTGGTGCGAGTATTAGGACCCTGGTTTAGGATGCCGGTCTCGACAAGGTACATGTAGCAGACCTGAGGCCCTCCAAGACCCCCCCCCCCCTGGACGCTTGGACCCATTGATGTTGACCTATCACTATCTAATAAAATAATGCAAACTGACTTGCCACAACTCATCAAGTCAGAAGCTCTCTCTCTTATAGATAATATGTATGCTGAGCATCTCAAAATCTACACTGACGGCTCCAAATGCCCTAACTCTGGTTTGGTAGCCAACTCTTTTGTAATTCCTTCAAAAAACATTAGTAAAACGCACAGGCTCAGCAACAATCTCTTTATTTTTACAGCAGAACTTTTGGCAATTAAATTCTGTCTGTGCTGGATATTGGTATACAATAAACCTACTAAAACTGCTATTTTATCAGACTCAATGTCATCTCTAGAGTCCATAAAAAACAGAAATAGCAGATCTAGGCCTGATATTTTAGCTAGCATTTTGGAACTTCATCAACAGTGCCTAGATAAATCTTTAAAGGTCACATTAGTATGGTGTCCAGCACATGTCAACATCAGTGGGAATGAGCAGGCCGACAGGGGGGCCAAAGAAGGCCTCTTGAGGGGGGCCGTAGATGCTAGGGAACCCCTGGCACCTACTGAGATCTACTCCCTGACAAAGAAATTTGTTTTGGGTGAGTGGAATCTCCGGACCGACAATTTGTCTTCCCGTCGACATACTTTTACCAGACCTGCGAAAACCCTCAGGCCGCCTGACAGATACTCAGCAAGCATTGTGCTTGACAGAGCCATCACGCGCCTGAGGATGGGAACCACCCTATTACCCGGTGGCGCAGGAAAGTATGTCCTCGGTATAGACCCTGCATGTCCTGGGTGCCAGGAACCCCTCACTGCGCCCCACATGCTGCTGCACTGTCCTAACCATAAGGCGCAGAGGGACCACCTCGAAGCTGCATTGCACTCCCATGGACTAGTTTTTAACCTTTCCAACGTGCTAGACCCCAAGGGAGCAGTTAGGGACCCGGTCTTCTCTGCCCTCGCCAAATACTTACTGGATTGTCAGATAACTGACAAAATCTAGGTCATTGGGGGAGGGAGAGCAGCCAACACCCACCTAATTATTCAGTCTTGTGACTGTTTTTCTTTTAAACTGTGTAATCTTTGCACAAACCTGACAAACCAAATCTAATAATTGTGTTGAATTTGTGTCGTTTTTACACAACTTTTATTTTAGTTTTTAATGGGTTTATCGTTCTACCCCGCCCTTTCTTAATCAGGCCAATGGAATTGACCTGGTCTTCTTTATTTTAATACATTTTTTATGAGAGTATGACGTTAGTCCACCATTTACATTTTTCAGTTTTTTAATATAATCATATTTTATGGCATTTCTTACTACAAGAAAGGACGAGGCTGTCCAGTAACCTGGGGTTGTTGGCTGCATTGCACCCCCTCTCTTCCCCTTTGACACCCCACCCTTTCCCCTTCAAACTCGAAGAACCATGTCGGCCTGGAGTGCACGGTGCAGGGCCTTATACCATGATAAACACTTATTTAGCCCTATCCAGGACAAAGTATTTTCGACTTTGTTAATACTGCTAATTTTGTACCTTGTAGTACATTAAATCTTGTTATAACTGCTATTTTGTGTGGCAAATTTTCTTATTTTTGTGTAAAACTGCTATCTTATATGATATAGCAAATTGCCTTAATTTTTTTTCTCAATACTGCTATTCCTACACCATAGCAACCATTCTACTCTGTATTGCACTAATTCATGTTAAAATTGCTATTTTTATAGCAAATTTCCTTAATTTTATATTAAATTGCTATTTTATATAGCAAATTGCCTCGGCTTTTCTGTTTAATTGTCATTTTACATACCATACAAGGTATTTTAGTACTATTTCCTCCATTGTTATCACCAATATATTAATAATATTGGTTGGATTAGAGCTTTTTGGGTTTGTTTTAATGCATCTAGGTAACATTTGGTCTTTTTACCATTTTACATCTTACCTTTACCAATTTTCCTTCAATAGTATACAAACTATTTTTCATTTACCGTGCACTCCCTCTGGTCCAGGGGAAACAACCATTGTAGACTCCATCCCTACAATTACCTCCCTTAGTTCAACTGAGTGACATCATCCCTGCTGGCTCTTTTTACCCCACTCACATCGGCCTACACTTCCAAAAATCTCTTCTTCTTTCAACCCTCCAGGGTGGCAACATGTATTTTAAATATATAAACGCGTATAGTTCTGTACATATTGTAAATAATGTACCTTTTGTACAAATTTAACTGTTTTTGTCTCATTTTTAACTGTAAAGCACATTGTCTTACCTTTAATTTTTATGTGGCCCTATAAAAGGTGACCGTTTGGAGACACGTAAGTTATTACCCTTAACATTTAAGTTTTTTTTACTAAACCCACTTTTAAATATTGTTTTAATGCCACTCTGGGGGGACTTCTCTTCTCCATAGCCCAATCCTCCTTAAGTTCCATACAGACAGGGTCTTATGTTGGAGCATTACGGCTATAGTCCCTGTCTGCAAGTGTTTAACATTGAGCCACATACATAAACTTATACTCATTACTTTTTTAATAACTCAATACTCAATTGAACCATTAATATATAATTGAGAGTTATACTCTCTATTTGTCTTTTTTTCTTTCTTTTTCATATAATTGCATGTACACATGCAACTTCACTTTACACTTGAGAGCTGTTAAATCAGGCTCTGGCATCCCTACTAATTAATGTTCATAGATATAAACATATCTCTCCAACGATTAGATCTTGTTGTGTGGCATTTCGTTTAAACCTTAAATATACACATAATAATGGTACTTGACTATGTATGTAAATATATAGTGGCAATGTTCAACCACTTTGTGATCTGGAAAACCCTCAAGTATCATTATTTTGTTTCTCAAACATATTACACATCTGTGTATTCCTTTTTCTATAAGAATTATATTAAAATAATCCTATTTGGATTCTAACATTTAAAACACAGATCACAAAGTCTAAAGACTCCAACAAACCCATTGCAGTATATAGTGAACAGTGGGTCTAGTAATGATGATGCCACATACAACAGTATGTGTGTTTTCACCATCTTTACTTATAAAAATTGGGCTATTCTTTCTCTCTCTCCTTAAAAAAAAAACAAAAAACATAACAAACAATAACATACAATAACAACATCATATAAATAATAATAAATAATAACAAGTACAGTAACATAACATAAACATAGTAATTTATAACTATAAAACAAGTCCAAGTTCTTTTGGATTTATTCATCCTTTTCTTTCATTTATTTTTTCTGCATATAAACTATTATTGTTTACTTTTTGTTAAAGTGCAACGTCTGCCGTGGGAAAATTCTATTTATAAACGGATTGACCTACTTGCAATCCTTAATAAGAAATTTCGGCCAATCAGCGCCATCGTTTTATAAGTGTATCATCCAATAAAAACGCCGCTTTTTAACAGCGTAAGGCCCAGCCAGTGTAAAGTACTGCGTTTTTCTTATAACGCTTCTTAAATAAGCATAGATATTTTTAAACCAATAGATTTTTATTGAGGCAACGCACCAACACTGCAAAGTTTTTTGTTTATATCAATGGTACAGCCCAGTAAAATCGGGCTGTCCATTTTATGGCCGTTTTCGACCTTTTTATGCAGAGTTTTATGTTAAGCAGTGTGCTCGGGCAATGGTTTTTAACCGAAGTCCCGAGGGTAAACAATCCTATTAGTCAGCTAGTATAGTATACCATTATTTAAAATTGATAATTCGACTAACACCATGCCTGCGCCTCCTTGTTTGTTTCGTCTACGACGGGTGTACCAAAACTCAAGAGCGGTGACATGTGACAACTGTTCACGGTAGCATCACATTAAATGTGGTAACACAGGTAAGTACTTCTAAAACGTGCAATCGAAGATAAATTAATTTTTTGCGTTGTAGTATTTTCGTGTGTCAACTTTGCACTCTGTATTTGCAGCGCAGCATTGTTTACTAATATATATAAAAGTGTATAAAACTGTTTTTCTCTTGTTATCTATGCTTATATTATAGTCTATGTATATCAGAGATTGAATAAACTTTGTACTCTGTATTTGCAGCGCAGCATTGTTTACCTATATATATAATATATATATATATGTATGAACAAACTTTGAAACACATACGTTATACAGTTTATAAATATTTAAGTATATAATTTCATGGATCACAGATGAGCAATACGACGCCGCTGTTGCCGCAAATCGGGATCTACAATTTGTGTGTATGCGCTGTCGGCACAACAACACCAATGAAAATGGTGATCTGATGGACGAGATAGTCAACTCGATACCGGATTCGACAAACACCACCATGGAATCAACGGCAACTTCAGCCATGTCACTCCTTGAAGAGGAAATGGAAGTTGACCACGCGTTCGACATCACACGACCGGAACGGGAACTCCCATCGGAAGAAATGGAGCTGTCGCTACATGACGCCAATGTGACGGACATCGTACCCACTGCTCCAGTCACCTTCAAGATTGTCGGTAGCGGAACACAGCGAGCAAAGCCGAAGCTTGCGTCATCCGACGGATATTCGTATGTGGTAAAGAGAGAACTCAAATCTGGTGACGTAGTTTGGCGATGTAGTGTGCGCGGGAAGTCCATGGCATGCACAGCGTTGGTTAAACAGTCCGGCAACGTCTTCACTCCTATGTCAATTGAGCACATCCATCCATCCAAGCCAGGTCTTGAACGTTCTATTCAGCATTAGGCAGAGGTTAATGCAAATAATACGTATATTTAAATTAAGGTTGAACAGAGTAAGAATAATTCAATAAAGAAATACATGCCAATGAATATAAATAAGTAGAAATTGTATATTTTATCATGTTTTACAGCGGCGGCTATGCACGCTCTTGACACTTATTTTTGAAAACAAGGATGAACTTCTTAAAACTTGATACATACAGATATGCATACGAATAAGCTTTTCCCATGTTCACATATTAAAATCGTTAAGAATATATTTGCAGATATTTAAAAGGATTTTTACTTTACTTGCAGTTGAAAAAATGCGCTGTTGCCGATGTCTTTGAAACAACAACGAATGTAATAAGGCACGTCAACCAGCAACTGCCACGAACCGCGGACCAGCCTGAAGCTGCGCGATGTTCACAGGCGGCTTTGAGCATGCTGTGTAGTCGCGCAAGAAAGGGCCTTAGACCGCAAGATCCGACTTCACTTGAATTTGACGTACGTGTTATGCCTTATTGGGATCTTTAGAATTGTTAAAACACGAATATGAAGGTTGATATAGGAAAAAATATACGAAAAAGCTTTTTTCTGTCGGCATGACGCGTAAAATTTTCTAAGCTAGATTTCATGAAATGTTACGCCACCATCGTCTTTGTTCTTAAATAATTTGTGTTTTTTCAGCATATTGTGATACAAATTCATATTCATAATTGGGATCGTTAAAATTGGCCAAAGTAATTGTTTATTGTTATTTACTGATTTCTTTATATATGTTATGATTTGATAGTATCATAAACATGCATTATTATACCATTTATTGTCTTTTAATAGATCGATGAAGAATACCTACAAAGAGCACTTTGCGAAAAATTATACAGGGAGACGATATCGGTAAAGGAGAGACGGCACATCCTGTTAGCCACTGATGATCAACTAACCTTACTGTCCCGTGCGAAGACATGGTACCTGGATGGTACATTCAAAGTGGTCCGGGCACCGTTCAAACAGATGTTATCTGTCCACGCCTTCATCAGAGCTGGCGACTGTATGAAGCAAGTTCCGCTGTGCTTCGTCCTGATGTCAGGGAAAAAGCGAAAAGATTACAAAAAGGTATGTAAATGACCAGCAATACTTTTATAATAAACATGTCCGGTGTATTACTTAAGCGCCTTTTTTTCATTTCTACTTCTTTGGTTTTCAGGTGTTATCCGCTATCCTACATATTCAGGGCTCCACCTGGCCCTAAAATTTTTGTAGCCAACATTTTAGCCAAATGGATTTTTTGTAGCCAAATTTTAGAAACTGTAGCCAAAGTATTAGCAAAGCATTCGGAACCGCCTGTTGTAAGCATAGGCTTCAGTAGTGTAAAAGAAGAAACTAAACAAAGAAGCGTTAATCTGTTTATTACTATAATCATAATGTGTGCATACCAAAAAAAAACACAGTTGTACAGCAAAGTACACATTAGTCATAGCCGACACTACAGCCGCTTCACTTTTGGATATTGCTGCAGCCTGCGCATTTGTCATGGATGTTTTCAAACGAGACGCTTGTGAGGCCTCTTTGTGATCTGAAATAAACAAAATCAAATATGCTAAATTTCAAAACAGAAAGCTCATTTTGAAAAGTGTCAATATATATTTATTATGGACATAAATTATTATTGTTATTTTTAATATATTATTAATAATATAAAAAATATTCATGTATATACATTTTAATATTAATTATTGTCATTCTTTTTTATTTGCTTTTGATTTTTCGTGTTTTGAAATGTTTTCTTTTTTCAACATCTTCACCCAGATGTGAATGCAAACATCTTTAACTGATCTATTATCAGATTTGATTTTTTTTGAGACCGGGTCGTTAGATTCGTCAGAGTCCAAAGGACGCTTATTGCCTATGGTAGCCATTATGGCAGTCACAATTTCCGACACCATCGCGTAAATGTCAAGGGTTTTATACCCCATCATCTATCGCCATTCACATTTGTAACGCATTTAGCCTTAATCATTACAAACATTACTAACTGCTCGATCGAAATTAAAATCAATCATTAACTTCTTTACTTACGTTCATTGTGTGACTAAGTTGATAATTCGCTAACGGCTTTTACTCAAATTGATTGAAATCGGCAGCAATCTTTAATCAGATGTAATTGTTCGTTTAAGCCGATAAGATCGACGGTTACACCAGTCAGTTTCCTTTGTCTCGATATCCGGTTTTTGACAGGTGTTAATGCAGACTGCGTATCAATTTTGCTGGTCAATAATACGGCGATGTATGGAAGCACAGTCTAAAGCTGAAAGAGTTTACTATCTGGAATCGCATTTGTCAGGAAAATAATCGTTTGGCAAAAACGTCCGGCGAACGATTTTTTTCCTGACAAAAATCGTTCGCCGGACGTTTTCGCCAAACGATTATTTTATTTGCCGCATTCGCTAAATTTTCGCCATTGGCGAATCTGGCGAACGGCAGCGGGAGCCCTGATATTGCCTTATAATAAACATGTCCGATCTATTACTTTTCATCTCTACTACTTTGGTTTTCAGGTGTTATCCACTATCCTACAACATCTGCCGTCAACCGAGGTTAAGTCGTTTGTGGTGGATTACGAGGCTGGACTGTGGCAGGCCATAAGAGCCGTGTTTCCCCAACCTGATATCCAAGGCTGCGCTTTTCACTTTGGACAGGCCCTCTATCGGAAGGTTCAAGAATTCGGATTGCAGGTATGTTGTATATATTGTATTTATAATTACATGTGTTTATTTCCATGTATTTATGAAATGAGTCGCGTTTTTCTGAAATGAACAGTGTAATTAGTATGCATATTGTCACCTATATCATATATACTGTATGTATACATATAATGTATAATAATTTATATATTTTCAGACTGCATACAACGAGCGCCGTAACGTGTATGCACTCCTCAGAAAGACATTTGCACTGCCGCTACTACCCGTGGAGGACATTCGACCTGCTTTCGACACATTACGGACGAAATCGGACACTGACGCGACGGACAGATACTTTTACTACCTAGAACGGACGTGGATGACAAACCCACTGTGGCCTATTGATAGTTGGTGCGTATTCGGTCGGTCCATACGCACCAACAACGACTGCAAGGGCTGGCATCATCGCCTGAACCGACGTGCGAAGAAAGGGAATCTCCCCTTTTACTTGTTGGTTCAACTGTTGTGTGAAGAGGCGAAGCTGCTGAATACACAGGTGCGGTTAGTGAGAGAGGGAAAGTTGAGGAGATATCAGAATAAACAGACACTTCAGGTACAGGGGACGCTCTTGGGATTGTGGAAAAGATACAACGAGCGTTCCATCTCAACAAGTCAGCTGCTGGACTTGTGTTCAGCCATGTACGGACCTGTGTAAATAGTTGTTGTTGCTGTTGTTGTTGTTGTTTGTGTAAATAGTGTTTAAATTTGTTATGAATAAAACGTTTGAATAAAATCATTTTCATAAATTCAATGTTGATAATATTAATATATAATTATATTGATTACTGATGTATTACTGTCTTTTTGTAAACTTTTCTTATTAATTCAATGTATTGATATTATTATACACACTGCGTAACTTTCTATTTTTATAAGTTGTTGTATATAAGTACATAAGTATCTAATAAACCATCAAAACAAAAAAAGTTTTTCTTATATATTTCTCTTTCTATTCATCTGTACTGTTTACATTTAACATAGATGCTAAAAATGTAACAATAAAAATGATGGGGCGAGTCGTTATATATTATATACGCAAAAACATAATTATGTTGCTGTCGGTAACGCATAATATTAATTGCAAGAGTTGATAAAATTCCAGGTGTAGAAATCTTGAACATATCATGCAGGATGCGATACAGTATTCCAATTTCTGTTGAAAGTTCCTGAAAAAGGTGAAAGTTAAAGTAAAGCATTTTAACAAATTTCATCAAACTTCTAATTTCCCTAATCTTAAGATATTTTTTCAATACCCCACCATCTGGCCCACTGGCCCGCATTTTGCGCTGTGTACGGTTGTTCAAAAAACTTGGTAAGTGTCATTGTGTTCTTGAATTTGTCCGATGAGTTGAATTTTATATACCATTACCATGCGAGAAAGTTTGCAAACCCACTTATTTCTTACGAAACTTACCTTGAAAAATAAACAACACAAATATGAGTGGCACGAACTGGTAGTGGCACGAAACGACCATCAACCGTTAAAGTTCAAGAGCATAATTTTAATGGAAATGTGTTGAATATTGGATAAATTAATTGTTTTGCCGTTAAAAGGGTAAGTTTTTGGTTTACTTTGCTTATTTTTTTTTATCAAAACACAAGTTTTATGTTGATTTTTTAAAGTACAACAGTTCAGTTAGCATTATATCTTTCAATTCATGAATATCGAAATAGAAGTCGGATGTTGCACATTTCGGACGTTGCTATGCAAGTTAGTTCTCGATAGAATATACTGTTTTACCTTTTCGCATACAGTTGTGCAGCTGTTTTCCATATAATGATGCAATGCTTTACGTCTGGAATATCCCCCTCGATGATTATAAATCATAAACTTCTCAAATCTTAGCATCGTCAACTTGACAAGGTTCTGTCAAGATTTAATTAGCAGATTATGTAAAGCTGAGTAACATTAATTTCCGACTGATGTCTGATTTGGGCAGTGGTTGGTTCACCTGATTCTCTCATAGGTGATCCCGGTTGACCACACCACAATTGAATATATATCAGTACAAAAACAAATAGCTTGTAATTATAATGGATTAATGTGAATGTTTAATTTATTTGTTTGCAACAATGGAACCTTTTGGTTTGAGAATTGTAAACCTACTGTTCAATTGCCCCTTTGTTCAGCACACATGATATGGAATACATCTATATCTCGTGTGGCGTATTTTCATTATGTTTTCAAGCATCGAAAGAATCCAAAATTATTTTGGATTTTGTGTTTGTCATGCATAATTTAATATTTCATAGGAATAAAATAACTCACAGCGTCAGGATTACGGCTTTGTTATGGTAAGCATTTGATACAAATATTATTAAGAATTATTGTGGTTTTAAATAAATTTTGAGAAATGGAAAGCAAAAAAAACAACAGAAAAGTGCTTGCATGTTACTGTATCTTGCAACTTTATTGTTTTATGAATTGGATTAAAGTTTAAATTTAGGTAAGCGTGTTTTTTTATGTCTCCTTTGCTCTTTTATGGTATGAAATGCGTATCTCGTGTAACGTAATTTCATTCAAACTCTGGATTTGAATGACGACAAGTCAGACGTGTTATTTTATTTAACA
Organism: Dreissena polymorpha; assembly: GCF_020536995.1. Lineage (NCBI taxonomy): Eukaryota > Metazoa > Mollusca > Bivalvia > Myida > Dreissenidae > Dreissena > Dreissena polymorpha. The sequence goes on along the minus strand of NW_026273342.1, from coordinate 158,106 downwards.
TTAAAATATTTTTTAAAGCATCAAAAGATTGTAAAAAATATTTCCGATTGTATTTTTGTCATGCATAATTTAATCTTCCATAAGAATAAAATAACTCGCTGCGTCAAGATTTCGTTTTCCTTAATCATGTTTAATGTAAGAATGGTTAGCATTTGCAGAGACGTAGATAACAGAGATAAGCAGCTCGCCAAATATTGGCAAACTCTCGCACGTCGCGGGTTTCGGCGATATAATCGCGCAACTGTTTGTCGGTTGCCACGGTAGTTAACACGTATTTCAACATTTCTGAAACACGCTTTCGCGTTTCAGTTTTTGCGATTTGAAACAAACAAGGGCTGTTTGTAAAACATGCATGCCCCCATATGGGCTGTCAGTTGTAGTGGCAGCCATTGTGTGAATACGTTTTTTGTCACTGTGACCTTGACCTTTGACCTTATGTAAGTTATCATCCGGAAACCATTGTACTATTTCGAGTCACTGTGACCTTGACCTTTGACCTAGTGACCTGAAAATCAATAGGGGACATCTGCCAGTCATGATCAAGGGGGAGTGAGAGGGGGGGGGTATAATGTGGGGTGTGGTAATTAATAAGATGTTTAAAAAAAAAATTGGGGGGTGGGGGGTAGGGGGGGAAGGGGGGAGTGAGAGGTGGGTAAAATGTGGTGTGTGGTAATTTATAAGATGTTTAAAAAAAAAATTTGGGTGGAGTAGGGGGTGGGGGGTGGGGGTGAGAGGGGGTATAATGTGGGGTGTGGTAATTTATAAGATGTGTAAAAAATATTTTTTTGGGGGGGTAAGGGGATAGGGGGGGATGGGGGTGATAGGGTGTATTAATGTGGGGTGTGGTTATTTATTAGATGTTTAAAAAAATATTTTTTTGGGGGGGATTGGGGGGTGGGGGGTAGGGGGGAGTGAGAGTTGGTATAATGTGGGGTGTGGTAATTTATTAGATGTTAAAAAATTATTTTTTTTGAGGGGGGTGGGGGTGGGGTGGGGGAGTAGGGGGGTTGGGGGGTAGGGGCGTGAGAGGGGATATAATGTGGGGTGTTGTAATAAGATGTTAAAAAAACATTTTGGGGGTGGGGGTGGGGGGTGGGGGGTGAGAGGGGGTAATAATGTGGGGTGGGGTAATTTATTAGATGTTTAAAAGAAATGGAGGGGGTGGGTCGTAGGGGTTTAGGGGGGAGTGAGAGGGGGGTATAATGTGGGGTGGGGTAATTTATTAGATGTTTAAAAAAATTTTGAGGGGGGGGTAGGGGGGTGGGGGGGGTACGGGGGTAGGGGGGAGTGAGAGGGGGGTATAATGTGGGGTGTGGTAATTTATTAGATGTTTAAAAAAATGTTTTTTTTGAAGGGGGGGTGGGGTGGTGGGGGAGTAGGGGGGGTGGGGGGGTTGAGAGGGGGATATAATGTGGGGTGTGGTAATTAATAAGATGTTTAAAAAAAATTGGGGGATGGGGGGTGGGGGGGTAGGGGGTGGGGGTGAGAGGGGGGTAATAATGTGGGGTGGGTGTAATTTATTAGATGTTTAAAAAAAAATTGGAGGGGGGAGTGGGGGGTGGGGGGTACGGGGGGGTAGGGGGGAGTGAGAGGGGGATATAATGTGGGGTATGGTAATTTATTAGATGTTTTAAAAAAAATTGGGGGGTGGGGGGTAGGGGGGAGTGAGAGGGGGGTATAATGTGGAGTGGGGTTATTTATTAGATGTTTAAAAAAAATTGGGGGGAGTGATATCCTCTATTCATTTAACATGAAGTTTTAACTTATTGCATTTGTTTCCCCTGTATATAAGAAAGATATAATGGTGTTTTACCTCCCCTGTCCTGTTTATATTTATATTAATCAACAAAATTAAACATTAACACAATATTTAATATACAAAATATACAAAAAATCTCATATTCTTATTATATTTTTACTGATGCACTGTATTTTACTCAAAGGATGATGTTTCATTGGACTGATAATTATAGATTTAGGATTACAGACCAGTTGCTTCAGTTATATTGTTCAGAGTTTGCCCTGTTGGCCGCGTATGCATTATTGAGTTATCATTCAAAAACCATTACAAAATTATTTTTTTTTTGGGGGGGGGGGGGTGGGGGGGGGTAGGGGGGTGGGGGTAGGGGGGTGAGAGGGGGGTATAATGTGGGGTGTGGTTATTTATAAAATGTTTAAAAAAAATGGGGGAGTTGGGGGGTGGGGGGTGGGGGTGAGAGGGGGTAATAATGTGGGGTGGGGTTATTTATTAGATGTTTAAAAAAAATGGGGGTGGGGGGGTAGGGGGGGTAGGGGGAGTGAGAGGGAGGTATAATGTGGGGTGTGGTAATTTATTAGATGTTTAAAAAAATTTGGAGGGGGGTGGGGGGTGGGGGGTAGGGGGGAGTGAGAGGAGGGTATAATGTGGGGTGTGGTAATTTATTAGATGTTTAAAAAATATGGGGGGGTGGGGGGTAGGGGGGAGTTAGAGGGGGTATAATGTGGAGTGGGATTATTTATTAGATGTTTAAAAAAATTGGGGGGGGGGGGTGATATCCTCTATTCATTAAACATGAAATTTTAACTAATTGCATTTGTTTCCCCTGTATATAAGAAAGATATAATAGTGTATTACCTCCCCTGTCCTGCTTATATTTATATTAATCAACAAAATTAAACATGAACACAATATTTAATATACAAAATATACAAAAAATCTCATATTCTTATTATATTTTTACTAATCCACTCAAAGGATGATGTTTCATTCAGTTATTAAGTTACTTTTCTTAAATCTGGATTTACTTCTAGGTATACCGATTCTGATGAATATTGTGATAGTGAATTATGATGAATATTGTGACAGTTAATTTGTTCAGGACTTTACTCAGTCAGTTGTGCATGAGTGCCCAGAATGCAAAGTTAATGAAAAGACCATGTTGATTCCGTATGTTGTAAAAAAGCATCATCTAAACTTGATAAGTATGTCCTTTTATGTACATTATGATTAAGTAAAAGGAATGTGTCCGGCTTCTACAGAGGAGTCTATGCAACCATTTGTGTGGTAAAATCTCTTCATAAACCTCTGTAGTAACAATTTTAGTCCGTTCAATAAAAGAATGCATGAACATTGTTTTTACAGTTTAATGATATTTCATAAAAACTTCATATTTCATGAACAAATATCAATACGCCTTGCATAACAAAAATTAAGCAATTTATCAAACATAACACATATTAAGCAAGTATTTGATATAACAAATAACATATTAAAAGAAAACAGCTAATATTCTGCAGTTATGCGGGCAACAAACAAGTAAGCTAATGCATAAGAGCCATTATCGTTGGAGACATGGTATTAATATTGCTGAAGAAAAACCATAATCACATAATTATTTTACATCATGGTGATTGGACTATAAATGTGACTTAGAGTGTTGACATGTTTTAACCATAGCCATATAAGGAAAATGCCCCGCCCCCTGGCCATGTTTTTAAAACAACCGGAACCATTTTCGAACTTTTCCGAGAAATCATTAGGACACATTGTTAGACCAAGTTTCATGAAGACCGGACAATAAATGTGACCTCTAGAGTGTTAAAAAGGTTTCACCTATAGCTATATATAGACATATAAGGAAAAATGCCCCACCCCCTGGTGCCAATGTTTTTCAACCAACCAGAACCATTTTTGAACTTGCCCAAGATATCATAGGGACACATCTTCTCACCAAGTTTCATTATGACGGACAATAAACCAGAAACATTTTTTAACTTGTCCAACAATATATCATATTTCATGAAGATTGGACAATTTATGTGACCTCTAAAGTGTTAACAAGGCAAATGTTGACGCCCCACAACACACTGCGCATGACGGACAAAGGGTGATCACAAAAGCTCACCAATGGCACACTGTGCTTTGGTGAGCTAATTGGCAAAAAGATAATCACTAGAAATGTGTTCCCACAAAAAATGGTCCTGAGAAACCTTTTAACAATAAACATACATACACAATAGTGTGTCCTGCTTCATTAACACATACTTTCATACTTAATATGTTTTGCCATTGCTTTGATCTGAATGTAAACAGAGCATTTCCAGGTCTCTTGCGTGCATATGGACAATATATGGCTTTGGATCACTTCCTTAAGTATGTAACACTCAACCCTGATAGGCAAAGTGATCTTAACTTAGCAGACTCCAACGGCAGCTGAGCCTGGTTCGGTTGTTGACGATGACAAACCACACTTAGTTGCTTTGTCTTCATACAATGCGATGTTGAGAGGAGTACCGTCCTCAGTTCTCAGTTATGGATTCATCCTCATCGAGCAGGAGACGATCGACAAGTGCTGTTCGGGATGATTCATCAAGTAAATGTCGAGATCGCTTTTGCACCCCATCACTCAGTCGCTCCCTCCTGGGCCTGGCCAAACTGAAAATACCAATGAGCATGGCAGATGAGCACCAAATCATATGATACTTATTATATGCTATTCTAAATTTAGATGAAAAATATAAATGCCTCATGAAATTTATAAAGAAGGCATATAAACATGCATTTTATAATGTTTCCTCCTGATAAATTCATGAATTATGTGACATTCATTGTCATATTTCAGCGATTACCGGAATAAACCCCCTTCGGAAGAAACCCCCTTCACTAAAAACGGCATAGCGGAAGAAACTCCCTTTCACATTTTGCATACGCGGAAGAAACCCCCTCGCTAGTTTTGCTTAGGCGGAACAAACTCCCTTCGAGTTTTCAGACAGGCGGAATAAACCCCCTTCGTGTTTTCAGAGAGGCGGAATAAACCCCCTTCCTAAGTGTTAAGTCTTTCCCGCAGAGGTAGTAAAATCCCGACTCGAACGATTCCCCAATACATCCGTTTCAACACGACTCTATTACTGCATGCTTGCTACTTTTCAAGTTTATATTCATTTCCCGATAATCCCGTTTATAACATTTTTAAAGCACTTTCTGGTAAATATTAACGATAAAAGCTCTCAATAATATCTTTAACAAAAACCTTGCCATTTTTTCTCTTGTATCAAATAAATTTCGGCATAAGTGACTATTTATAGACTTGATGAAATATTCCCTCCGAACATGCATCAATCCCCTGATGTGTGCTTGTTACAACGCTCAATACACCCACGCTTTCTAAGCTGCATAATTTTCGCGCCCTTTGTATTGAGAAAAAGAGTCAACACAAAATAGAATTTACACTGCAAAAATATTTCAACGTTGCGGTAACATTTACATTCAGAAGTGTGTTTCGTATTAAAAACGCGTTAACTCCAACTTACGGGAGTGTGTTTCGGATTTACAGTAAAGAAATGTACCGGCCGTTTATTCACAAGTTGTTAATGAAGTTGTTAATGATTAACACTAAATATTCAATCTGTGAAACTCAAACATCGCCATCGTGATAATGGAATGAAGGTGCGATTAAATCTGATTAAAGGAGTGTACCGGCCGTTTGTTCACAAGCTGTGAAGAATTAATCAAGATGGTAATAAAACGAATAATGTATGAATGGGGGGAATAATTATTATTGAAGGATAAAATAGACAAAAATAGAATAAAATATATTAACATTTATGTACAAAGATCAAGAAAGCATATACTAGAAAACATAAAACAAATTGTTGTTGCCAAAAAGGACACGCATTTAATGATAAAACAGGCATATTTTTACATTTATTTACAAAGATCTCAAACAAGCATATATTAAAAAGCAATAAACAATTTGTTGTTGAAAAAAGACACGCATTTATTAACGATCAGGCATATATTTACATTTATTTACAAAGATCAAATCATTCCCTAAAATCACACAATTATAGCCGAATGCTTATGTAATTAAACAAAACTGTACATAACTTCACACGAGCCGTAAAGGCGCCGATCATGACACAACTTTTCATCATTATCTACAATAGCCGGTACATTAAAGGACCTTTTATATAATTAAATGAAGGTGCGAAAATCTATTTCTAAACTGTTATGTGCTGAGTAAAGAGGTGTACTGGCCGTATGTTCACAAGTTGTTAATGATGAGATGCTCGTGTGAATTTGTCTTGCACTCGTTTCAGTGAGATTATACCATTTTATATGCGTTAACTTGTACTAGATTTATAAAAATAACAAAAACACAAAATTAGCGCCCAGAGCCGATAGTGACGAAGATTTTACGTACATATTTTCCTTCAATAACCGAAGCATTCGTCTTTAAAAAAAAATTGATACATGCCAGCATGCTTCCCGGGAACTTTCTGAAAATTAAAGTGAATTTCTGTAAACAATTACCGTGCGTTTGAATGTAACTAAATCGTCTGGAAGGGGGTTTGTTCCGCTATGGAAGAAGGTTTCCTCCGCCTATGCAAAACTAGCGAGGGGGTTTGTTCCGCCTATGCAAAACTAGCGAGGGTGTTTCTACCGCGTATGCAAACTATGAAAGGGGGTTTCTTCCGCCCTGCCGTTTTTAGCGAAGGGGGTATCTTCCGGAGGAGGTATCTTCCGTACACCTATTTCAGCAAATGAACACAGAAAGACAATAAACAACCAATCCACCATTTACACCACACAATACCTGGTAATAAGTCAAAATTTTGTCTTATTACCAGGTATTGTGTGGTATTAAATATTACCTGAGCTAAGACACCTTATTAAATTACCTTACTATATTATAAATTGAAATTTTGTCTTATTACCAGGTATTGTGTGGTATTAAATATTACCTGAGCTAAGACACCTTATTAAATTACCTTACTATATTATAAATTGATCAACAAGAACAATTAGGATTAATATTAAATTCTTATATTAATAATTACACGACTAAATTTATAAATTAAATCATATATTAAATGATTAATAAATTAAAACCTTCCTCAACTTAAAAAGAAGCACTTTTTAATTAAGCACATTCATCAACGGTTTTAATTACACGAAATAAACAAACTATTATTATACTGATTAACACAAAGTTATATTGCGAATGAGTATGATGTCTAATTATACATGATTATTGTAAAAAGTTGATTAAATTTTGGAGGGCTAATGATTTGATCCATAGAACATGCTGTCACCATATCTGGCACCATACTGTCTCTGCCATAATAAATTTGAGATCTACTGATAAGGCATATTTCACCCATATAGCCATACACTAGATGACTGAATTGGCAGTCCTGTATGGATTGGAATATTACATAACATAAGTAACTAGGATCAATTTGACATCTGCCTTGAAAGGTTTTTATGGATATTTGGGAAAGCTAAGAAAGTAATAAAGGAATCCTTAACTGTGTGCACTTAAATTCAATCAAGATAATTTAATTACAGAGATATGCCAAGTTTTATTGTTTTTGAAATCAATAATAATCAGGAATTTAACCGTATTCATATTATAATTAAATTTCTTTATTGTAATTAACAGCCACAGGTTGAAATTGAGCTTTAATTCTATTCAATAATAGCCTTAAACTTTGTCGACTGTCATCCGAATGCTTGAAATCAAAATTTTCCCATAATCTTTCTTCTCGAATTGCCAGCATGAGTCAATTTCTTTGTAACAAATTTATTTTTTATTCCATTTTGAATAATTTCAATCAGATTGGGATATAATTATGTTAAAATAAAAAGCAAGTTTTACAGTCTTTAAGCATGGTTGCAGAAAATCAAAAAGGCTGAATGAAAAACTGGGTCAAATAAAAAGTGCACAATTCCATTATTAAAAGGAATATCAATATGAAAATATGGGCAACCATAAAACTAAATCTGCACTGAAAAATAATTTAAGTTTATGTTACAGGCCATTATGTGTTTAGTTTTAGTGATTACAACTATGAAGGAGTTGAATGGAAACTTTTTATGGATTAAAACATGCATCTGCAAAATGGGGTGTATAAAATATGGTGTAACTTTCTTAAGCAAAGGAATATCACTATGAAACTGTGGAGCTAAATAAAGTACAATCAGCACTGTAGAAAAATATTAGTTATTATATAAGGCAATTCATCCTTTTTTAGCTTTGGTCACTCAAAATATATAGTTTTTTGCGGAAAATCGAAACGGCTTTATGAAAATATCTGAAAAACAGGATAAATTTCATTTTTAAAGGAATGTCAAAATGAAAATTTGGGCAGACATAAAACTCAATTGGCATTCTTAAATGATACCATATTTAATGCGATCCATAGTTTATATTTGACATTTTGGTCGCTGCGACTATGAAGAGTTTCGATTGAAACAATTTTTGGCTTAAAGAAGTCACCTGCAAAGTGGGGTAAATAAAATATGTTGTAATTTTCTTATGCAAAAGAATATCACACTGAAAATGTGGGACAATATAATTTACAATAAGCACTCTTCGAAAATATAAGTTATGATATGATGAAATGCACCCTTTGTTAACTTTGGTCACTCAAAATATGCAGGTTTTTTGCGGAAAATCAAAACGAATGAATGCAAATATCTGAAAAACAGGACAAATTAAAACTTGGATAATTTCATTATTCAAAGAAATATCAAAATCAAAATATGGGCAGCCTTAAAACTCAGTATGCACTTCAAAATGATACCATTGATGGTATGATCCATAGAACATGTTGTCAGTTTTAGTCGCTAAAACTATGAAGAGCTTGGATTGAAACAATTTTTGGCTTTTAGCATGCACTGAAAAAATTGGGAATATAAATTTTGGTGTCAATATATTATGCAAAGGCATATCACAATGAAAATATGTGACTTAATAAATTACAAGTAGCACTTTAAAAAAAATTAAGTTATGATATAATGCAATTCACCTTTTTTAGCTTTGGTCATGCAAAATATGCAAGGTTTTAGCGGAAAATCAAAACGACTGAATGCAAATACCTGAAAAACAGGACAAATGAAAACTTGGATAATTTCATTATTTAAAGGAATATCAAAATAAAAATAAGGGCAGCCTTAAAACTCATTCTGCACTTTAAAATGATACCATTGATGACATAATCCATAGTACATGTTGTCAGTTTAATTCGCTAGAACTCTGAAGAGTTTGGATAGAAACAACTTTTGGCTTAAAGCGTGCACCCCCAAAATGGGGAAAATAAAATCTGGTATAAATTTCTTATGCAAAGGAATATCAGAATGAAAATAAAGGACTTAATAAATTACAATTAGCACTTTAAAAAAATATAAGTTAAGATATGATGGAATGCACCCTTTTTTAGCTTTGGTCATGCAAAATATGCAAGGGTTTTGCGGAAAATCAAAACAACTGAATGCAACTACCTGAAAAACAGGACAAATTAAAACTTGGATAATTTCATTATTTAAAGGAATATCAAAATGAAAAGGAGGGCAGCCTTAAAACTCAGTTTGCACTTTAAAATGATACCATTGATGATATGATCAATAGTACATGTTGTCAGTTTTAGTCACTAGAACTCTTAAGAATTTGGATAGATAAAACTTTTGGCTGAAAGCGTGAACCCCCAAAATGGGGAAAATTAAATCTGGTGTAAATGTCTTGTGCAAAGGAATATCACAATGAAAATATGGGACTTAATAGATTACAATTAGCACTTTAAAAAAATATATGTTATGATATGATGCAATGCACCCTTTTTTAGCTTTGGTAATGCGAAATATGCATGTTTTTATGGAAAACCAAAATGGCTGAAAGCAAGTATGTGAAAAATAGGTTAATATTAAAACTTGCACAACTTCATTATTTAAAGCCTCATATAAGGTGGCAAATCCAATTAATATGCATAAGATACAAGATACAAGAATCTTTATTTAACGTCGGATGTGAATAACAATAAACATTAGCTCATGAGCTATTTCCCAACAAAACAATTGTATATATATAACAAGTGTATATTGAGCTGAAAGAAAGAAAGATTAAGCATATTATATAAGCATTTATACTACAAGGACATATTTAGAGCATATAAAACAAAAAATTAAGTAAAAAATGTTCATTAAAAGCATAATATTTTGTAAGTTACACACAGATACGACAAAGGGAAATAAACCTAAAAATTATATTAGAGCTGTTTTACATAGTTCATAATTAAAACATATGTTATACACTTATAAGTTGTACAAACAAAGCATTGCATACCTATATTAAAATTTAAGATATTAAAACAAGTATAGCACACAATTCATGTTTAAAAGCATATACAAGCACATGCACAATTACTACATAGTACAACAAATAAATAGCACATATATACACATATATACATGTTAATAACATTTTAAAAAACACACAAGAAGGGAGTTAAAAAAAAGCATATTTTATCACATGAAAAACATCTACATAGCACATTTATACACATATATACATGTTTATTTTTATTTTATTGTTTTAAACACACAAGAAACTCATATACACTATATACAAGGGTAATAAACAAGGGGTTAACTGACAGATAAATAAATAATATAAGCAGGACAGCAAATACAAACAAGCAAGCAAAAAATGTGAGAAGCAGGTTACTCACACATGGCGCATTTACATTTTGAACCTGTCCAGGTGCAAATCAGCCGTACAAAGTCTTTATATTTGTCGACTGTGCGAATATCCTCTGGGAGGCTGTTCCACATCTGTACAGCCTCAAAACGAAAGGAATTTTTGCCATACCTTGTTGTTCTTACTTGTGGTGACTCTCAAGGATGTTTGAATATCTGAAATTATAGGCAGAGGATTTAACTTTAACCAAGGATTGAAGATATTCTGGGGAAAGATTGTGAATACATTTAAATGTTCCTGACGCAATGAGGCGTAACCTGTTTAAGTGAAGAGTAGTACTGTTAACCTTTTTTAGTAGTGTATCATAACTAGATTCATAGTCATTAAAAACAATTCTAAGGACTCTGAACTGTATCTTTTCTAGTTTTTCTGTGTTGGATTTACTACAAAAATGCCATATAAGGGGACAAAAATTAAAATTTGACCGATTTAAAGATTATTAACCTAGTGCTTATATTCAGGAATTTGCTTAGTCTTTGGAGAACATTTAATTGTTTGGCTGCCTTTTTGCATACATTTGTAACCTGTGGATCAAAGTTTGATTGGTAATCAAGTTCCACTCCTAAGAGTTTTACTTTTTGTTCACATTTAATTTCATTTTGACCTATAGTAAATGATTTAACTTCTATATAAGCCTTATTACCTACACATATTGCCTGGAATTTATCGGTGTTTGCCTACATTGTGTTAATATTGAACCAGTGTATCAGGGATTTACTTTCTGATTCAATTGTTTCCTTAAAGGTATTTAAGTTGTTGTGACTGAAGGAAAGGTATTGTCGTCTGCATAGTTATACAGGGTTGACTTATCTATAAAATAAAAATATCATTGATAAAGATATTAAAGATCAACGGACCGAGTAGAGAGCCTTGAGGCACTCCCTTAATGATTTCTTGCCATTTACTAGTACAATTGTTTATTTTAACCCTTTTGACCAGTTTGATAGATAGTTAACATTAATTTACATGCATGCTCGGTTAATCCATATGCCTTGAGTTTTAGTACAATTAGATTGTGAGGTAAGCAATCGAACGCTTTAGACAAGTCTATTAAAACAGCTCCTACATAATTGTTTTCATCTAGGGCTTGTTTCCAATCTTCTAATAGTTTTAATAAAGTTGTTTGACATCCATAAGATGACCTGAATGCTGATAGATAAGAATGGAAAACATTATTATTAAAATGTTCAGTGAGTTGGTTGCTAATGATTTTTTCATATATCTTTGACATTGTGGGCAGGATGCTAACTGGTCTATTGTTTGTTTCACTGAAAGGATCTTCTTTTTTGTATATTGGTGTAACCTGCGCTTGCTTAAGTTTAGTGGGAAATTGACCTTTATTTATAATGGCGTTTGCTATATTTGTAAATGGGGTTTTGAGGCTATTTCGACCTGCTATTATAATTTTAGGAGGGATTGAGTCTTTTTATACATTCACTAATGCACTTTTCCGTAACCTTGTTAAATTCGAAAGTCTTGACCTTAGTTTTACTGTTTAATGACATTAATAATGTATTAATGCATAAAAACGGTAGCAGGCTCTTTCGGACCCAAGCTCTTCCGGCCCAGACCGAAATTTCAGGCTCTTTCAGACCCAAGCTCTTTCGGCCCCAAAGCGACCAGGCTCATTCGGCCCTATATTTTTGTTTATTTTTTTTATATTTTTTTTTGTTTAACAGAACCGAAAGTTTATTCATATAACTTGAACATTTACAGTTCATCGTTACATATACAAAAATGACAATATATAAGCAATCAGCACATGCATAGTAATGCGAAAGTGACCAAACTAGTACATAAAAAGGTGTTAAAAATGCACTAAGGCCATCGAATTACTCAACGTTTGCATTCAATGTATCAGTTCTCATTTTAAAAGCATTTTTACAATATATCGCGAGTTTATTTAGGACTTTGGTTTTATTATTTGTTAATAAAATAATAAATTTATGCATACTAGGTCGGTTATAATAGAATTTGTCAATATACATTTTTGTTATATCTGTATAAAGTGGACATACAATTACAAAATGGTATTCGTCTTCAATATCATTTGAGTTACATATATTACATTTGCGTTCGTTTTTAGGAATATTTGTATGTCTCCCAGATTCAATTTTTAACATGTGGGACGAAAGTCTTAATTTTGATATGTATTTTCTTAAATTAAAGTTTTGGATTATGTTAAGGTAATCAGATAGTTCAAATCGATGTTTAAATTCTTTGTATAAAGTTAATGAACTTTTAACGTTTAAATCATTTAGCCACAGACCTATGTACATATCAAATAGTCTATTTTTAAATATAGGAATAAATACATTTGCATTTTCTGATTCTGGGTACATGCAAACATCTACAAAACCAGTGTTTTGAAGTAAGTCTCGTACTTTGGTAATCCAATTGTTACATCGTGTTATATTTTCAGCACCATTTCTCATATAACATAGTGTACTTTATAATATACAATTAGTTTGTTTAACAGTATACAATTTTATGAAATATTTTATAATTCGTACATAGCGATTTATATATAATGGGTATCGCCCTAGTTCCCCGTACACAGCTGAATTAGCGGTACACATTTTGACACCCAGTATTCGTTTTAAAAATCTTCTTTGAACTCTTTCAATATCATCAGCATTTACAAACCCCCAAACCTCACATGCATAACACAGTATTGAAGTAACATAAGAATCGAACAAATTTAACATTATTTTAACAGGAACATGCATGTCTTTGGTGATTGCAAAAAGCGACCCCATAGCCTTTAAGCCTTTATCGGATAAAGCTTGAGTAGTTTGTAAAAATGATCCACCACTTGAAAGTACAATGCCGAAATAGTTAAATGACTGAATCATTTCTATTTGCTCATTGTTATAAAAAATTGGCTCGGTCTGTGAATTATTTCCTCCCTTTTTATATATGACCACTTTTGTTTTTTCTACATTCACTTTCAACTTCCATCGTTCACAATATTCGTATAGATTATCTAAAGATGTTTGCAATCCTTTTGGTGTTTCTGAAAAAAATACAGCATCATCCGCAAACAATAACAAATACATAGATAGCTGGTCCAACGTGATCATGTTTTCATTGTTATTACTCAAAAAGAGTTCGATGTCGTTAGCGAAAAGAGAAAATAGTATAGGTGAGATTGTCTCCCCCTGCAATAATCCAACTTCGCAATTAAAGAAATCCGACAACGTCCCCATATGTCTTACACATAATTTCACTTCATCATACATAGACCGAATAATTTTCAACAATCTACCGTTTATTCCGCTCTTAATAAGCTTGTACCATAGTCCGTTTCGATATATTGAATCATAACATTTCATAAGGTCGATATAGCAACAGTATAGTTTCTTTTTAGTACTGAGTTGTTTATCTATAAAAGCCTTTAGTAGGAAAATAGCATCCACGGTGCTATAATTGGTTTTGAATCCAAACTGAGCGTCTGTGAGCGTATCATTTACAATAGCCCACTTTTTACGCCGTTCATTTATTACGACTGTGAACAGTTTGGCGAAACAGCTCACTAACGTTATGCCTCGATAGTTGTTAGGATCGAATGAATCTCCTTTTTTGAAAATAGGTATAATTACTCCCTTTGACCAAGATTTGAGAAATGACCCTTTTTCAAGAATATAATAAAATAATATTTCCAGTGGTGTATCAAGCACATCCTTTCCCGCCTTAAAATATTCGTATATAATATTATCAATTGAATGAGATTTATTTATTCCCAATAATTGTATTGCCTTTCGTATTTCTTCCTTTGTAAATAAAATATCCAACTCTTCAAATGTTCCTGACGTCATGTTATCTGTATTGTGACGTGTTACGTATTCGATAATATCTTTTTCATCGTCACTTCTAATTAAAGAAGATAAATTTTTAAAATGTTCAAAAAAGGCATCTATGTCAATATTATCACCCGCATTATTAAATGATTTCTTTTTAAAAAGTTTCCAAAATTCTTTTGGCTTTTTAAATCGCATTTCATTCATTTTAAGATATTGATTCCTGTTAAAATTTCGCTTAGATTGTCTGCACTGATACTTATAATCTTTTTTCGCTGTAAGCATATCATATCTAGTATGACCCTTTTTATACAAGTTGTACCTGTTTAACTTCTCAACATATATATCTCGTTTTTGTTTACATACAATATCAAACCATTTATTACTTGTGTTTGAAAACTGTGAGTATTTATGTCGTGGTTTAGCCTTCTTAAAATATTTATTTCCGTTATTATTTAAAAACACAGTGAATCGGTCGACCATTTCATCCGTATCTAAGTTATTTTCTTTGCATTGATAAAGGTCCTCGCATAACCGGTTAACTCCTGTAGTCAAATCCCTTAAAAACTGATCACTATAATTATTATCCCATTTAACGTAATAACTTTCCGCGTTTATATTATGAGCAGATATTTTTGTATTTGTTTTTAAATCAAATGTTAGTGGTGCGTGATTTGAAAATTCGGTAAAATCTTGAACGCAGAAATTCCTTATATGGTCAAAATAATTGTAGCTTGCTAACAAATAATCCACAACGCTTTCGCCATTATGCGTGAAACACGTGAATTTACCAATACTCGCATCGTTACCTATTCGACCGTTTCATATTCGTAAATCACGAGCTTTGCATAACTCCAGTAATCTGTCGCCAAATGCGTTAGTTCTATTATCATTAGATACCCGAGGAATGTAAATATCACTTTCGTCATCTGTTGATTGAGATACATGTCGATCATAGCGTACAAAGTCCGATTTCTGCCCTACCCTTGCATTAAAATCACCACAAGCTAATACTATTCCTTTGTTTTGAAAATTACATATATCGTTTTCTAATTGGAAAAATGCATCTGTATTAACCATATCGTGAATAGGTGAATTTTCTGGTGCAATATATGTAAATACAATATACATATCTTCTGCATTCTGGAAAAACGTCTTATCTAACTTAATACATAGTAAATAATCGTGATCGTTTTTAACTAGCTTAACGCCCTTAACAATATTATTTTTGATATAAACTAAAATTCCTCCACTGCTACGTTTCGCACGTCGATTTTGGTATTTTCTGTACGAGTGAAATAATTTATAACCTTGTAAGTCAATGTCACTGTTTTTATTAGTCCATGTTTCACTTAGGAATATAATGTCAAACTGGTTTAAGTATTTACTGAAGTCTCTATTGGCCTTTTTTTTGCTGTGTTAGCCCTTCGGTGTTCCATGCGATGCATCGTACGACACTCTCGCTCCCGTTCTAGCGATTCCTTGATTGCGATGGCTCCTGGTAAAGTGTTCTGTTTATGTATAATTTGTCACAAACGATGTAAGCCTCTTTTTGTTGTTTCCGTGCCTCGAGCATAATGGGTATAAGGCGCTTTCGGGTTTCCATCATTTCCGGTGGATATTGCTGACTGACACCATATGGTCGTTCAAGCTTTTTGTAACTTTGTCTTACACGTTCCCTATCTGGAAAATAGGCGAATTTTGCGACAATAGGTCGTGTCTTGTGTTGACTGTACTTGCCTATTCTATGCGCTCTGTGTATTTTGATTGTCTCTTTTGCACTCTCTATCCCCATTTTGGTTTCTATGATATGTAATACCTTATCTACACATTCCGAATCTTTTTCTCTATTTTCGCTGTCTCGAACCTCAGGGATTCCAAAGAAAAGCAAATTGTCCCTCATGCTTCGACTTCTTATATCAGTAATATCATGCCTTACTTCTGTGTTCATCGTTTTCTGTTGCTCTTCTATTTGTCTTATATTTGCTTTTAAGGCATCAAATTGAGAATTATTTTTCTTAATTTCGTCAATGTTCTTGGAATCATACTCCCTGCTACGCTCAATGTCCTTAAATTTGACCTCCATGTCATTGACCCATTTATCTATCTGGTCAAGACGTACTGTTATTGCTTTCACAGATGACTGGATCCCATCAAGTTGTGTCAATTTATTGTCTATTCTATCTAATCGCTGGATTAGGGCTGAGAATTGATCACTTGTCACAAAAACTGAAGACGTTAACGGTACCTGGGACTGTGTTGGGAACTGTGTAAAGGAAGGCGACGCCGATTGATTCATCATTGGAATACAATTATACCCTGGCGATACAAAACTATTGAAACTCTGATTTTGATTTTGGATCGGCCCAGGAGTATAGCAATGTCCATTTTGATAGTAACTTACTTGTTGGCCGTTTGCGCTCTGCATCGTTTGTGTAGCCATGTGTGTGTTCGGTGATTGAACGTTGGCGCGCTTATTTCACTTTCTTTGTTCGGGGGGCGAACCTTTGCTCTTCTTGCGTTTTCTGTTATTTTTGTTACAGCGGGTGTATGATTGAATAAAGTGTTTAAAATTATATAGTGTGCTGTCGGTTTGTTCCTTTGTATTGCTTTTGATTATTGATGATTAAATGAAATTAGTTGTAAACCATTATCGTTTTACAAACTGTTACCAATGCATGTAATTGTTTTAATTGTTCAATTGTGCCGGCTTTTAATTGCATCGATTGT
The DNA here is from genome assembly GCF_020536995.1 of Dreissena polymorpha. Classification (NCBI taxonomy): domain Eukaryota; kingdom Metazoa; phylum Mollusca; class Bivalvia; order Myida; family Dreissenidae; genus Dreissena; species Dreissena polymorpha. The sequence goes on along the minus strand of NW_026273342.1, from coordinate 141,059 downwards.
CGGTTTGTTTGTTAAATATTGCGTTTGATTAAAGGTGTAAATGATGAGTATTTGTTTTATATGTTCCATTATTGTTTTTTTTTGTCGGTTATTTAGCAGTTATAATAACAGAATTATTGCAAAAGCGTATAAGTGCTATTATTGTGTTCATTGGTATCATAAATCATTTTGCTGTCTATGTTATACTTAGGTTACTAGTTCTATAATTAGTGAAATTTGGTATGATATTGGATGTAACTTGTGTTAATCGTACATAAATTATAACGAACAGTGTAAGTGTTAGTGATTGTGAATTTGTGATGGAGGAGGACGCGTGTCGGTTTTGTAAGAAGGCCGTTCGCTCGCCGCAGCATGGCATCACATGAGACGTTTGCGATAAATGGCAGCAGCGCACCTGCAATACAGGTACGTGTCTATTGAAACTCTATTTATTAAATATATTATGTCTTAGATTTTCGACAGTCAATTAAGTGTCGAATATAAGCGATTTTTTATTTATGTCCAAGTAATTATTAAGATTTTCCACTCGGCCCTCCGCTCACACAAGTTTTTATTTCAGAGTATATTTCTCATATAATCTACATATGGTTCGTGTATACAATATTTAATCTATAAAAGTTTCGTTTATACAAATACCAATATTCCAATATTAGAAAGTTTTTTATCAATCGGATTTATCAACTAAAATCTACCTTTTTGTTACCTGTTGCCTGTTGATCCGAATACACACCACGCATGTATTTAACAACCTGATAAAGATCATTAAACCCGGCATAGGTACGAGTGTGCTAGACAATGGCTTCATTCAATAATGATCGGGGTCGGAGTAATGAAAGAATACATCTGTTCAATGCATTAACGATGTGTGAACAAGTGTATGCTGTCAATTAGAATAAAATGTAAACTTTGATTGTTTATGAAAATAAATTGATAAGTGTCTATAAAACAATAATGGATTCGTTCGTTGATTTAAATGCTGATGTTTCTTAGATGATTATGATGATAATGATGATGATGATTATTATTATTATGCTGATGATTGTGACTCTGATGATGAATGATGATGATTAATATGATGATTATTTTAATGATGATGATTTAAATACTGATGTTTCTTATGATAATTATGATGATGATGATAATTATGATGATGGCATTATTATTATTATGCCGATGATTGTGACTGATGATGAATGATGATGATTAATATTAATATGATGATTATTATGATGATGTAATTGAGTTATTAATAAAATTAACAACCTGTGTGCAGTAAATTATGTATTATGTAATTACAGTATAGTAAATTAATGTATTGTGTTGTTAATACGTATGCATTCCTTGTTGTTATAACTTTTAAATTATCCAATTATATGTAATAGGAATTATTTTATAGTTTGTTTTATTTTCAAAGCCGTTCCATACTCTTGTATCTATTCTTCTCATTTCGACGACGATATACCTGAAGCAAAAGACAAGATAATCTTTTTTCAACTGGATTAATCCCCAATAAAGACAAAATATTACTGTAATAAACAATATTCCATAGTTTTAAATTGCTTCGACCAACATATTTTCAACTGTTTATTAAAAAAAATGGGGCCGAAAAAGCCTGGTGCTTGGGCCGAATTTTCATATGGTCATCAACCAATCTACGGGAGGCCGCGAACACATCAGCCACTGCCGCTGTCTTCAACTGAAATAGATTACAACATACATATATTCTCTATTTTCTCAAAACAACATACATTTTATATATACAACTTAACAAGATATGATTAAATAACTTTTTACATCAATATATCAATAATTTATATTACGTTTCATTTTCTCTATTTTATCAAAACTTCGTACATATATAAACACGCCATTCTAACTTACATTACGTTTCAATTCCACTTTCTTCCGCATCGAAGGGTCAGCAGCGTGAGTGTGCGTCCTTTTCGCTTGAAATATGTCACCCTCTTGCGTGACCGACGCGGTACAAATGAACGCTTTCCGTCGCACGCTGCATCGCCACACAGCTTGCTTCTTTGTCTGTTTCTGTAAACGGAAAAATATAACGGTAACTGATATACAAATACTTAATTCATTACGTAATATAGTTAAAAAAAAGAAATACTTTTCGCACATGCATTAAACCCCATTTTACAGAGCGCGACTAAAATGTATATATATAGTAGTTTTGCACATTAAAGCAGTTTATTTAAAGTCACTATTTACGCATACACAGATACACAAATAATGTAGTTTTTAACATTGTTTAAATTTAATAATACGTATGGGTGTTTACGGCTTATGTAAAAACTTAATTACCTTAAACGTGAATATACTTCATATTTATAACAATAATATCGGAGAAGTAACTAGTACCTCAAGCATAGTCGACTGCGCGACATTTTCTAAGTTTAGGCTGATGTTTAGGCTGATGTCAGGCGTTGAAGGGAGGTTGCGGCAGTCATTGCAGATGGAGGTAAGAACAATATCCCCCCTCTTTGCACTAAAATATTCTGTCGCGGATATGCCTACAAAGTGTTTGCAAAATTCGTCATAAATTTACAACATAACCTAATTGATTAATAACTTACTTGACGATGTTCACACATCGTTAATGCATTAAACAGATGCTGTTTTCTTTAATTACTCCGACCCCGTCAATCATTATCGAATGAAGCCATTGTCTAGCACACTCGCACCTATGCCCGGTTTTATGATCTTTATCAGGTTGTTAAATACATGTGTGGTGTGTATTCGAGTTAACAGGTAACAAAAAAATGTAGATTTAAGTTGATAAATCAGTAAACTTCGAACTGATAATGAACTGACAATAAAATAACTTAAAAAAATTGCAAATTATAACCATGACAATAAAATAAATTTAAATTTTGCAAATTAGACCCATGTTCAGTCTTACGTAGAAAATAATTTATTTGTCGATAATCTTAGCTAGTCAGTTGGCATTGACACTTACCTGTATTGCATCATCATCTTAATGTTTTATATTTTTTATGTTTTATATAATCAAAATTATGAAAAATATAAATATGGATGAGACTATAATAATAAAATCCATATCATAATTCATTAATTAATGCGACCCCGTCTTTCATTATCGAGTGCAGCCGTTGAATAGCACCCGCACCCGGTTTTATGACCTTTATCAGGTTGTAAAATACATGTGTCTAACCAGATTAACAAATTGTAATAAGGCAATTAGATTAATTCACGTTTGCATTAAATGTCTCAGTTCTCATTTGAAAGCATTTTTTACAATGTTTCGCGAGAGAATTTTAACTTTTATTGTTAGTATTTGAATAAACACCTGTATTGCAAGTGCGATGCTGCCATTTGTCGCAAACGTCACATGTGATGCCATGCTGCAGCGAGCGAACGGCATGCTTACACACTAAACACTTGTCGACCCTCCTTCATCACAAATTCACAATCACAAACACTAACACTTACAAATTTATTTACGATTAACACAAGTAACATCCAATATCATACCAAATTTCACAACACAATTATAGAACTAGTAACCAAAGTATAACAATGACAGCAAAATGACTTATGATACCAATTAACACAAAAATAGCACTTTTATATAAATACGGTTTTGCAATAATTTCGTTAAGAATTGCTAAATAACCGACAAAAAAACAACAACAATGGAACATACCAAACAAATACTCATCATTTACACCTTTAATCAAACGCAATATTTAACAAACAAACCGACACTCGATGCAATTAAAAGCCGGCACAATTTAACAATTAAAACAATTACATACATTGGTAACAGTTTGTAAAACAATAATGGTTTTCAATTAATTTCATTTTATCATCAATAATCAAAAGCAATACAAAGGAACAAACCGAAAACACAATATATATCATTTTGAACACCTTTATTCAATCATACATCCTAGTCAATAGGTGTAATAAAATATAGGGCCGAATGAGCCTGGTCGATTTGGGGCCGAATAAGCTTGGGGCCGAAAAGGCCTGACATTTCGGACTGGGCCGAAAGAGCTTGGGGCCGAAAGTGCCTGCTACCGCCAAAATGAGTTCGGTAAGATATTTTTGTGTTGTACAATATTTTGTTTTACATGGAATTGTATCATGCATACTTGCTTTAGTTTATGTTTCATTTTCTTGATTTAACTTTTGCCTTGATTGTAATTGCGACTTTGCAGACATAATAATTTTAAAGAAACTTATTGCAACTGTCAAATCACGTCGGTGTCCATACTGGCGGCACGAATTACCGAAATCTACCCAAATCTACCGAAATCTTCCCAAATCTACCGAAATCTGCATAAAAATAATTATTTTACATCTTGTTTGTGTGATGGGCACTATTGTTTTGTTTAATGCTTCATTCTTCTCGTGACAATATGTAATTTCCCAATAAAAATACTTAAAATCAAATATAGGTTACACACCACTTACTAATTAATCTTCCCAAATCTCTCCAGATCTACACCAATTAAAACTAATCAAAGCTACTTGTGTAATAAATTTGGAGACAAATATATATTGCTTCCTGTGGTTGCTATAGAATTGTGTCGAAAAGACCAACTTATGTATAAAAAGAAGTAAGATAGAGCTAAATCAAGGTACGTAAAGAACACAGAAAAGCCAATAACCGCGTACCGAAAGCGCAGTGCCACTATCAAAAGCGAACTGTAAAATGTAAGTACTCAAAAAAATCAGATGACCAGTAAAATTTCAATAAAAGAATAACATGCAACTTTTTATGAATTAATTGTTCAAGGACTTTATCTTTCAACTTCGATCTTAAACGCGCAATATAATGTAAATTAACGATGTCGGCCAATAAAACAACATGCCATAATGGGAATCAATTGCCTGACAATTAAAACATTAACAACGAACGAGCACAATTGTTGTTATAGAAAGGGGTTAAGTTTCGGTAATTGGTAACATTCGTATGGTGCAGTCGTACAAATTTAACTTGTGATCGGGCGGGTAGGGGCGTTTAGCGTAGACCGAAATGGCACATGTATTAAAAACTATTAAATGCACTCGATTAAGACTTTGGGTCTGATATTTGATGTTTTGTAAACCAACTTGCAATACTGAATGCTCGTGTCAACAAGTGCGTAGACATATAAATTGTATCAAGATTAATATCACTTTTGTTGAAATCATGATCAGTTAGCGTCGTATTTGCTCAATCAGACATTTATATTACAATCTTATAGTCGAACTAATTTACGTCATCAACAATGGCACCACAACCGTTTAAGTGAGTTTTAATTAGAGGCAAAGTATTAAACAAATTTAATTACAAACCAACACTCGTTAAGTCATTAAAATCATTAGATGTAGCATTTATTTAATTTTCTTACAGTTACCGAAAACGGTGATGTAAAAACCGGACAATTAATACTCAGCTCTCAATAAATGGAAAACAGATTTTGAAAATTTATATAAAGCAGGAGATAATGCAGAGACCCAAAATAATTTTAACCCATATTATCATGTTAACTCTCATGAAAGCGACATTTTAAAAGATGAAATCTCTATCTTAGACGTGAAACAAGCCGCACAGTCTCTAAACGAAAATAAAGCTTGTGGGGTTGACGGACTTCCGGCGGAATTGTTATGTTCGGAAATCGCATCTAGTTTTTACGTAGACTGTTCTATGTATTCTTTGAAATGAGGAAAATACCGATGCATTGGGACTATGAAACGATAACCCCAATCTTGTCAGTTAATGTCTAATGAGTCCTTTGTTAAATACACAGCCAAAACCTGCAATGACATTTTAATAAATCGTAAACACTATATGTATGGTACTTTTGCACGTATATCTATCTGCACCTTTTAACATGTTTAAATGATATTTATATCACGATAAATCTGTCCATAGTCTCTTGTAACTCAAATTGAGTGGATTTGTACATTTTATTGTATGCTTTTTAACTAAACTACCTTTAATTATATTTCAGTAAATGACACATGTTTCAATCATATAATCAATTGTGTGTGCAAAAATGAGACTCTAGTAAACTGTCTGTCTACAGTTGCGCACTACGGTAACTTTAAAAAGGTTATTAAAAGTATTTGAGATAGCAATACCTGTTAGCATCCGCATTGAATTAATATGATGATGCATTATTATATATCATTTGTGGTTTCTAAAAAATATGCTGCTATTGATTTTCATTTCTATGTGTTTTATGAGAAAAGAAAATTGTTTCTGTCACTTATTCTCTACAACCACCCGACTTTTAATACAGTGTTACATCGAATAGCTAGCTGTGTTGGAGTCTTGCTGTTAATACGAAGTCAACCATTCATAATTAATACTTATTATCACCTTCACAAATCTGGCCCGTTCACACAGTTTCTCAAATACGTGTAAAATTGACACATACAGTTGGTAACGCGCTTATTATCTTCTACCTTCCACAATTAATTAGCACCGTTTTAAATAATGGAGGGCTTTATCTAAAAACGGTTTACTGAGAACTTAAAGAGTGGAAGCCGAACAACTAGAAGCATACGACAATATAACCGGTTAATCTCGATTTATCAACCTCATAACTAGTTTACACAGAACTCAAACCTTTATTTGAAAGGTCTCTGAAATTTAGATGCTAATGGCAATAAAGGTTCCGTGCATGCATATTATAAAAGGGGTTTGTTCCGCTATGCCGTTTTTAGGGAAGAGGGTTTCTTCCGAAGGGGTTAATTCCGGTAATCTCGCATAAGTTGTTTATTGAAACTGGCGGACATCATAACATTAGCAAAACAAAATACTTTAGGCTTTATGTAATCTCAATGATAAAGAAGACGAATATTGCTGTTACTTAAGCTCGATTGGTAATTGTCGGCTCGGTTACTACTTACATGTACCCCGGGTACTCTTAAGTGTACTTACATGTACCCCGTGCACGGTAATCAAACTAAAACGTACCAGGAAATTTCAACGCTGAACCGGTCGTTCTCGGCTATTTTTTTTAAATTAATGTTCACATGTATGTCAAAGTTTTGTTAAATGCCCCCTATATTATCGAAAATAATACTCAAAACGCATGGTGCAGCAGTTTTATTTTAAAAGAGAATTTAGTTTAAGATCAACGATATCGTTAAATGGTAATCGATAGCGCGTTTTACGACATCGGATTTCGGGCGTGAATACAAATCCGGTACAGTCTAATATCGGGGTACATGCAAGTATACTTAAGAGTACCCGGGGTACATGTAAGTAGTACCCGAGCCGACAATGACCAATGGAGCGTTACTGATATGTTCGTTTTATTAAGAAGAAAGATCCAAGAACATAACTCCACACTTCTCATTAATACCAAGTACCAGTATACATTTTTTTTTTGTAAACTTTTAAATAGTAATAATACAGAGACTCATAGGAAGTGAGCACTCTACTGTCTAATATGCTTTAAAAAAAGATATACATGTGTTCTTCTCTAACGAAACGTTCATTATTGTCATTTATTAACCGTTTCTTATGACATGAATGTACTTTGTTTAGGACTGTTACCGATTTTTGTTAACTTAAACATTATAAAATGAATGCACTTTGTTGTGCCTGTTTAAACTGGTTTTCGTAAACATGTTGTTTATACTCAATTCATTGTTGATATGAACACACAACAAATACTTATTAGTATTTTAATTACTAATATTTCCAAGCATGTAAAAAGTCTAATGATATGAATCACGATGAGCTGTAATGTGCGTAATGTGAATAAAATATTTGTTCTGTTCTGATAATATAACAGTTATATTGTTGTTTCAAGTACTGACTGATCATGTTTGTAACAATGAAATCTGAAATAAAAGAAAGGCCGACAAAATGTTCACAGTTAGAAGCGGCAATTCAGTTCAGTTTGATGCGACATTTACTGTCAAAGGAAACTCGCCTATGAGATATATGTACACAAATATTATTATTATTAACATTATTATTTACAACGATTCAGTTGGAATAGTGCGTTATCTTAATGAAAAAACAACAACACAATACTTTTCCATAACAAATGTATGTCAGCTTTTTTTAAATGTCTTGTTTAAAAATCACACACCCACAAACGCCATTTGTTGACACAAATAATTTCACTTAAATAAATCAACTTGCATATTCCATGCTTATCTGAATGACAGATCCCAATGATTACAATTGTGACATTCACACATATATTCGAATAACAGCTAATAGGGTCCGTCATCCCGACCCCACTCGTTATAGTTTTTACCAGGTAAGGCACCAGTCGTGTCACCCGGAGTATTATTCCAGTATAGAAAACACCGGTACTTCCCGTATATTAGAAAGTTTAACATGACACGCTGTTGCAGTTATATAAGACCATGAAATTTCTGTACATTATCGCTTTATGCGGTATAGCGTATGTTGAGAAATATATAATATTTCGAAACGTTTTGACTTTCTTTTGCGTCTGGATTATTTATTTTCATTCTAGTGTGACATTCAGTGACTTGTGCATTTTTTTCCAAAACAGTTTTTCGTGCAAGTCTAAGTTTGTTTTATTTGTCTACTTTGAATCGCAATATTTCTTAGTTAATTGGGTATCAACGTTAGTAACCAAATGGAATTTACGCGTAAACGTGCCGATAGGTATCCTTGTGGCGACTGTAAGTTGAAATGTGTCAGTGCTTGTTTGTTTTGTGCAACGTGCAGTCAGTGGTACCATGGTGTTTGCGAGAATGTATCTGAGATGGAACTCAATCAGTGGGGTGAAATCGATCTGGACTACATATGCAAGCGGTGCCGTTTGGTCAATAACTGCAACTTCGATTACTCACAGGGGTTGAGTCGCCTAAAGAAGGTATGTAATAGAAACAGTATATTGACGAACAGTTGTAAACTGTAGTCTAAGTTTAGAATCATCGTTCGAGGTTTATCCATTCGCTGTTCAATATACAGAAAGAAAAAAAAACATCCTAATTTAGATAATGCTATACATCGGAAGTTAATATATTGCTTATATAGTTGTATTTGTCTTTTATATACTTAACGTTGAGAGGGAACGTCACCCCAAGACGTTATTATTTTGTGTTGACTTGGGCAATTAAAACATGTTTCGTAACTCAAATTTATCAAGCTTGCTTATGTTTAGTCCATGTACGTTTTTTACTTCCCATTTGTTGAGGGACTTAATTTACCGAAAGCGCGCGCAATAGAATTGTCCAAAGCGTACTAGTAGATGCGTTACATATACAGTGAGCATTATTTATATCACTATGCAATTAATTATATTAGCTTTACTTACCACAAACCATACGCACCGGACTTTAAATTTCAAATATAAGGTCAAATTCGCAAATAATACGTTTGAAATGAATTGATGTCCCGTGGTGACAACCGTAATGTTCAAATCACGCACGATTTGTTTAAAAATCGAATCTCAAAATATATCTGTATGAGATAAACAATAAGAGCTATTTTTTACATGTGATAATAATTATAGCGATAAGTTTTTTAATGGACAACAGTAGTAAATCGGTAACGCCAGAAACTAAAGCAGAGCAGAACAGAACAAATAATTTATTCACTTAAGCATTTACAGCGCACCGAGATCAATATAATGCGTAAAAAACGAATATTAATTAACATTTTAATAAATTATGCGCGAGTGTGGTTTGTACACTAAATTAATAAAACTATTGATTAACAAAAACAATGAAAACAGGCAAACACTCATTTCATAATAAACTTTACATGTAAACAGAGATCGACAGATTATACAATTAGAATCTCTTTCCTTAAAGCATGTAATGCAGTAAATTGCTAACTTAAAGGGATCTTTTCACGGTTTGGTAAATTGACAAAATTGAAAAAATTTGTTTCAGATTCGCAAATTTTCGTTTTAGTTATGATATTTGTGGGGTAACAGTATTACTGAACATTTACCATAGTCAAATATAGCCATTATATGTATCTTTTGACGATTTGAAAACCTAAAAATTATAAAGCGTTGCAACGCGAAACGATTGAATAATTTGGAGAGTTCTGTTGTAGTCGTTTGAATTTACGAAACTACGAAGATTGCTTATATAAAGTATAAAATACTTCCCTTGAGTATACCCGGCGGAATAGCCGAGAGGGCTAATGCGTTTTTACTTCAGACGAACACCAGGACTCCGGGGGTCACTGGTTCGAGCCCTGGTACCGGCTACTTTTTTCCTTTTTTAAATTGTATTCTTGATTTTTTACTGGAGCTTTAAAGATCCAATGTTTATATTTATCAATATAAAGCATTTAATGACAAACTTAAAAATATGCCAAAATCTGTGAAAAGGCCCCTTTAAGAAGGGTACCTTCATTATTACTAAACTTCAATATGCATACTTGATCTTATTGAATAGTGTTTCGATGTGTATTTGGATCTTTTTCTGAATTAATTTGGACTAAGTATACAGTGATATTCGCCTCATACATACATAGAAATTTTCATGACAGGTGAGCTAAAAATATACAAATTTAAAAAACTCTGATAGCCATGGCAACAAAAATCTTATAAATTTTTGTAAATCTTTTTGTCTGAAACTGGCTGTGCTTTTACGTAATTATATCACATGGGCGTTCATTTTTTTTTTATTCTTAACAAAGCAAAAATGTCAATCAGGGTGTGTCGTTTTCCTTGAAAAGCTACATGTATGTTGAAATACATTCACAAATCAATAACGTCACAGGTTTTTTTTAATCTGTTTTTTTGGGAAAGACCTTGTCATTTTTGAGGAATAAAATGCGCGAAACGCCTCATTTTTTGGGGAAATAATGAAAGTCTTAGATAATCAATTTAACATATTTTACTGTTTTCAAACAAATTCAAGGAAAGAGATAATTTAATTATACAATATTTTTCTACACTGGATCAGGTTAACTTATTTAATGAGATCGATTTGTTGTTTCAATTTTCATTTTTTTACCAATGAGCCATTAATAGGTTGATATTACTCAATTCTCGGTACTCAATTATTTTAAATACTGAATTCTGCCAAATTCTTATCTGTTGCTCGGCAAATTAATGAATCTGTTTTTTCTTTTAAACAAACATGTTAACTATCTCTTCGTAGTCTTTTTCAGTGATTTCCTTTCAAAAATTATAAATAATCAGTTTTAATACCTTTGTCAGTGTTTTTGTTCCGGTTCAAATTCAGGGCCCTATTCTCAGTGCAAAAAGTATATATTGGGACCTAACAATTCCCAATAAAAGGTTTAAAAAAAACTTTTAGAAGGGAAAAATACGTCTAGGGCCTTCTCAAAGAAGGAAAAAAACTTGCAACGGCAATTATCAGACCATAGTCTACGAACTCCTGTAGCAGTTGCTTCCATGCACGTATCAAAATACATGTTACATCAACCATCGATAGATGAAGCATTCATGATCACAATGGGGGACTGATCGGGGATGTGTGTACAAGGCGATAAGAAAACATTGACTAGAGGCTTATCTCGATTGGCGAGCGTTAATCCCCTTGTTTATCTGGGACAATAAAAAATAGCTGCTTTTTTGTTTTGAGGGAAAGTATACTCTGATCCCTTGCACGAGAGAAAAAATTGCAGTGGGCCGATTATTAAAAAAAAATCATAGTTCGACAGCCAGCTGGGGGGGGCCCGGGCCTCTGGGCCCATGGCCTGGGTACGGGCCTGGAAAATAAATTATTTGTTTCTGCTCATGTTATGTTTGCCAGTTTCAATTAACACATAATGTGACGATAGGCGTATTTTAGCGTTGATATTTCTTTACTGTCAATGACATCTTAATACACAGATTTAAGTTTAAAAAAATAGAAAGGAATTTGATAAATCAACATTAACTCTCCACTCAGATACATAATCTCAGAGTCTAGTCGTTAACAAACTAATTTCTTTATTGTCAATTGCATCTTAATACACAGGTTAAGTTTTAGTTAAATAAAAAATTGAAAGGAATTTGATTAATTTTGTTAAATCTTTCATTTATTATTGCCTCAATAACAACCATACACCTGTAAATCCTGTTTGGTTTGTGTTGCAATTTATAATCTTATGATGTTAAAGACAGTCGTAAGGATATATTTTCCTTATTTCTTTTGATGAAGTTTAAAAACAATTCTTAGGTATCTATGCATAAAGAAAAGCGACCAACCTCAGCATAGAGCGTGTAAAAATATCATTCCAAAAGCAGGCTATCATTACGTTTCATTCGTCCCCAGCCACTTTCGTACATGGTAAAAAATTGACTTTGAAGCCCCTTTTTGCGGCCTTGTCAATCTTTCATTTTTGTCATTAGTATCACCTGTACAGGTTCCATATGCTCTTTTTTTATCTTAAATGTAAGTTTCAGACTACTTGTGTGCAGTGAATGTGTTTTTATGATTGCAGGTTCGTTGTTTTCTGAATTGAGCGTGGTGGAGATCAAGAAGGCGTCCGCGGCTCCGAGAGAGTGTGTGTCTACTGTGGTCTGCTACCTTAAATGGTAAATGACAAAAAAAAATTACACAGCCTACCTGTGAAATGTATTTTTTTAAGCTTTTACACTAACGTGCAGTGTGGAAATGGGCTTTGATGAGCTTAGATTTCATAATTTGGATGTAAATAACTGATCTGAAAAAGGGAGGTAATTCAAATATTAAAAAATAGCTATTTTCAGCTGGAATCCGCAAAAAGCTCTTACAGTGATTTGGCTGTCGGACATCCAGTTTGTTATTATGTTATCACGTTACTCTTACCGTTACATGTTATTTGAGTGTTTCTCATGTTCTTAGTGTCTTATGTATGCTTAAACAGTTGTATTAATGTAAGAAAAGGAGGAAAATAGACAAAAATCAAGGACATTGGCACTCCGCAGGCTGAAAAATCAACTATTTTTCTCAAAAATTAGGTCCAGACATGTTGGGAAATGTATCGGCTGTGCAAATAAGATGTATATAAGCATGAGCAGAGTGTTTACAGGGTTTCAAAAAGGTTCCAGGAGACATTTTAAGTGTGTCTCTCTTAGAACTCTGAAATCATGAATAATCAGTGTAATTGGAGGAAAGTGTCACTTTGGGTTAAGTGTTTGGTGTGAAGAAAGACAGTCTTTTTTGCAAAACAGTTAATTGAAAACAGTCTGTTTTTTGAGGAATTGTCAAAAATACTAGAAAAAGATGCTTTAGCAGTTATGAAAAAGAGTAATTGGTGTCCTTAATTGGTAAATGACAACTTTTTTTTACACAGCCGGCCTGTGAAATGTATTTTTTTTTAAGATTTTACACCAACGTCCAGTCAAGAAATGGGCTTGGATGAGCTTAGTTTTCATAATTTGGATGTAAATAACTGATCTAAATAAGGGAAATGATTCAAATATTGAAAAATGGCTATTTATGTTCCCCAGTCTATACTGGGGGACATATTGTTTTTGCCCTGTCTGTTGGTTTGTTCGTTTGTGTCAAACTTTTACATTTACCATAACTTATGCAATATTAAAGATAGCAACTTGATATTTGGCATGCATGTGTATCTCATGGAGCTGCACATTTTAAGTGGTGAAAGGTCAAGGTCAAAGTCATCCTTCAAGGTTAAAGGTCATGGTCAAAGGTCAAATTTGGCAATATTGAAGATAGCAACTTGATATCTGGCATGCATGTGTACCTCATGAAGCTGCACATTTTGAGTGGTGAAAGGTCAAGGTCATCCTTCAATGTCAAAGGTCAAGTTCAAAGGTCATATATATGAGGGGCGTGTACAAAGTGGTTCACAAACACATCTTGTTTCAGCTGGAATCAGAAAAAAGCTCTTAACAGTGAAATGGCTGTCCGACATCGCGTTTGCTATTATTTTATCAGGTTATTCTTACTGTTTCATGTTATTTGAGTGTTTCTCATGTTCTTAGTGTCTTATGTATGCTAAAACAGTTGTATTCATGTAGGAGAAGGAGCAAAATAGACAAAAGTCAAGGAAATTGGCACCCCAGGGGCTGAAAAATCAACTATTTTTCTCAAAAATTAGGTCCAGACATGTTGGAAAAGGTATCTGCTGTGCAAGTAAGATGTATATTAGCATGAGTAGAGTGTTTATAAAAAGGAAAAAGGTTTGAAAGGTGTCTAAAAGGTTCCAGGAGACATTAAAAGAGTCTCTCACTCAGAACTCTGAAGGCATGAATTCTATGTGAAATAGAAGTAAAGTGTGCACTTTGGGTTAAGTGTTTGATATGAAGAAAGACAGTCTTTTTTGCAGTACAGTTGAGTGAAAACAGTGTGTTTTTGTCAGGAATAGTCTAAAATACTAGAAAAAGATGCTTTTGCAGAAATGAAAAAAAATAATTGGTGTCCTTAAGGTAGCAGTACACGGTAGGAAGCAGAAATATGCGAATTGGCCCCGGTCAAAAAGTGAAATATTGGGAAAGGGTTGGTTTCAATGTCAAATTTGAGGGTAATAGGTCTTATTGTACCCCCAAATTGCATTACATCCTAAGAATGTGACCATTTTCAAATGGGAGGCGGAAAACTACAACGGGCGAGGCATGGTCAGGGGTGATAACCCCAAAAAAGGGTTAGGGTAAGGGTTGGGATTAGGGGTCGGGTTAGGTTTAGGGTTGGGTTTAGGCTAACCCAAACCCTAACCCGACCCCTATCACTAACCCTAACCCTAACCCTCTAACCCCCCCTTGCGCAATACCACACCATGCCTCGCCCGTTGTTGTTTTCCGCCTCCCTTTTCAAATGCGAAACTGTGGGGTCATGACCTCTTGTTGTTGTTGTGTTCTTTGTTACTCAGGAAGGGCAACTGCGGTAGGCATATTGTATTTTGGGTTCTTTTTAAGCTGGAATCGCTAGTAGGGTCACGCTGTGAATTATTGTGCGAAAACCACCTGGATACCTGGTATTTATTCATGGTTTGATGGGTTGTGCTATGTTTTGCGTGTAAAAATATCATTCCAAAAGCAGGCTATCATTACGTTTCATTCGTCCCCAGCCACTTTCGTACATGGTAAAAAGTTGACTTTGAAGCCCCTTTTTGCGGCCTTGTCATTCTTTCATTTTTGTCATTAGTATCACCTGTACTGGTTCCATATGCTCTTTTTTTTATCTTAAATGTAAGTTTCAGACTACTTGTGTGCAGTGAATGTGTTTTTATGATTGCAGGTTCGTTGTTTTCTGAATTGAGCGTGGTGGAGATCAAGAAGGCGTCCGCGGCTCCGAGAGAGTGTGTGTCTACTGTGGTCTGCTACCTAAGGCTCAGCACGCCATTTTGTCTACCAACTAGCTAAAACCGAACAAACGCATACAATGTATATTTGAGTGGATATTTAAGATCGCATGCATTTAATTAAGAAATATGACTTTTAAATGTAAGATAAATCGTGCAAAAACTTGTGAGTTTTAATGCAACTCTTTGGAACTATTTTATTGCCCATTACACAGATGTAATCATTCCACGCACTTCACAAATGTAAACAATTGTACATATTTTTTATTGAGTGACGTTAGGCATTGCTTCGACGTATTTATGTATGCCGGTTTCTTAACATAAAAAAACATATCAATTTTATAATGATGAATTAAGACTGATATAAGATCAATCGGGACTCCTCGGACAATTCCGCCATAACGGCGATCGTCTCTCGGGTGTATTTGGTGGAAGGATATGTCTAACGCCTCTAGGCGGAAGATATTACACCGAAAATATAGTTCGGGTCACACACCAGTAAATTTGCACTAAAATAACCGATAATATAGATATATTAGGACCAATATCTTTAAGGAGTAATATAATAGAATATGTATTAATGTTATTGTTTAAAATTAGATATTATTGCATGCAAAATATTAAAATTTTAATAAAATGTTAAGAAAGCCAATTAGTTGTTTATTGAAGTGAAAACAACAACATTATTCAAACTTTAAAGAATCAGTATTTCTTAAATTATATTCATTGCAACATTGCTGATGTTCGGCTGCAGGCGACAAACTTTGAGATTTAATCAATATGTTTATTGTTCTATACCATAAACAATCGTACAACACTGTAAAGTGGTACAGAGAAAACTCTTCGGTGTAATATAAGAAATAGTAAACTCCACGTTGGTCCCAATGGCATTATAGTGACCAGCCAGGCAGTCACAAACTGTATCTCAATGTCAGAGAACTAACATTGAGTGGGGCTTGATTAAATTTGAAAAAAGGATTCTTTCTGTACATTTGATGATGGCAACCCTACAGTACTTCTGGCAGATATTGTTTATATTTTATCCTAGGCATTTTAATTCCAGATGTTGTTATCCCGGCCAGGCAACTAGCTTTTCAAAGCCTTAAACAATCCAGTGCCATTAAAATTAGGGACAGTGTAACAATGTTCAGTTTGGTAATATTACGGCATAACTTTGAACTTGGAAATGAACTCAATTCAGAATGGCCTCTCAAAATAAGACATACTGTATTGGAAATGTTAAAACTGAGCAGTGGTGTTGTTAAAATTTATATTATTTATCTTTTACGAAACTTTAAGATACATATCACAGGCATGCCCATGTTTTTGGGTCGGTACTCTTTAGATGGGAAACAAAACACTAAATAT
Organism: Dreissena polymorpha; assembly: GCF_020536995.1. Classification (NCBI taxonomy): domain Eukaryota; kingdom Metazoa; phylum Mollusca; class Bivalvia; order Myida; family Dreissenidae; genus Dreissena; species Dreissena polymorpha. The sequence goes on along the minus strand of NW_026273342.1, from coordinate 124,504 downwards.
GGTCGATAGTGCAGGCAACAATTGTAAAAAGATATTTTCCATCCCTGACTGCAATTACTGACATGAAGTAATTTAACTGTAATATGTCTGGAAACAGTGTCAGTCACACTTTTCTAAATATTGAATTATTCATGCATATGTATATATATGTCATACAAGTACAGATCATACAATACAGTAAATTTAACAACATTTAACAATTGGAAAACAATTATCACAGGTTTTGGATCACAATCCATTGATATATCACATTTTGAATATCACAGTCAAAGTTAATCAGTTAAATTCAGTTACAAGTAACTAGTCAGTGTATTTAGCAGAGATCTGAAATAACAAGTAGTTACAAGATGTTGAAATCAAGACATGATATATATACCACAAGATGTCCCATGAAAGTTTTGCAACTTATTTCCAATAGGGTCCTATATATGGGTGGCAAATGTACAAAAATGGTGGCATTAATACACATAAAAATATCATTAATTTAAACTTGAGACTATAGTCTTGAGATCAAATAGTAATTAGCATATATTATTAGAGAGCACTGGTTATACTATTATCTTGTTATCACATTTAGATGTATGTTTTCATGTAACATATTCGGGCCTACAGCTCAAAAAATGCTAGCTACGCCCCTGAATAATCTTATTCTTGAGTTCACCTTTTTAATAATATTATTAACAATAGATGTAGCAGAAAGATCAGTGTCGAATATTGAACCAAGGTGTTCAACAGATGATTGAGAAACAATAGTGTGATCATTACATTTTACATAAAAATTATGAAGTTTAGATAATTTCCTTTTGGAACCAAACACTATACATTCAGTTTTTCCAAGGTGTAAAGACAGTTTGTTATCCACTAACCATTTAATACAATTTTCAAGTTTTTTACATAAAACACTACTGATGATACAAGGATCTTTGTGAAAATAAAGGATGACACTTTCATCAGCATATAGAATAAGTTTACATAAATACAATAATCAAAAATCACTAATATCCTATATCAGTGTTAAGGCATTATGAAATGGAAATGGGTGTGACAAGAAACAAGAACCCTACACATTTACATCACAAAACATCTGATATCTTCAATTACTGGATATAATATATATGTTGAAAGTTAATATAAAGAGGGCATTACAAAAGAATGTACAAAAGTAGTAATAAAGACAAAACAACCAGTTTACAATGTTAAGATTTATGCAGTTGTTGGCAATAAGAGAACAATTACCATTCTTAACTTTGAATTTTGCAAGTGTAAATACATGTATGTAAATCAGAACACAAGAATTTGTTTCCCGGTCACTTTGAGCTATATAAGTGCCCAATGTTTACACTCAGTGAATTTGTAAAACCAACTTATATGTGCTAACTGTCTGTCCAAAAACTTAAACATTTCCTATAACTTTTGCAATATTGAAGATAGCAACTTGATATTTGGCATACATGTGTATCTTATGGAGCTGCACATTTTGAGTACTCAAAGGTCAAGGTCATCCTTAAAGGTCAAATATATGGCTTCAAAGCGGCGCAATAGGGGGCATTATGTTTCTGACAAACACATCTCTTATTTTTACATGAAAAACCACAAACATTGTTGGAATTTGCCACATATTAAGCATTGTGTATACATTTTTAAACTCAATTTTCCCCACAATGAAACAACTTTTCAGCACCAACAAATGTTCCTCCATCCCCTTTGCATGCTAAACAAAGAATCAGCAGGCTGTCAAGTGACCTTTTTTTAAAAAGTAGGAAAAAATAGGAACTACTTTTGCAAGAAAAGTAGGAAAAAAGTAGGAACTTTTCCCTCAAAAGTAGGAATACATAATACTTATTTTTTAGACACAGGTCCAGGAAACATAGCTTGAAACAGAGCAGGAGTGCCATCACATGTTCTGTATGGATACCCACTTGAAGCTACCTTAAGGGCCCAGAAGATTTCAGCCTTTTGTACCTGTTCCTTGTGTGATGGATGTACTTGCATACAGATAGATTTATCCCCACAACCCTGAGAGCTGCTTGGCTTTTGGGCACTTCCAAACAAACGCTTTTGTGAATTATCATGCATGTATTTCATGTTTTCCTTGTGTTTTTATCCATCTGCATGACTTATAAGTTGATTAGCACCAGAATTTCTACAAGATGGACTTCATTCAGACAGTACAATATCTTGCAAACTCATTGCCGGTATCTCTCTTGCACCATGATCCCAGTGTTTTTCCACTGTTGTCCAACTTCTCCATCCATGAAGGGTTAAACTTTGTTTTCCCACTAGGAATTTTAGTACTTATAGTGTATCTATGATAATTAAGTTTCAAGCAAAGCTACCCTGATAAAGAAGTATACACGTAATTAGATGCTGTTCATTTTGGTGTATCATCAAATAAGTGGTTAGAGGTCTTCTGTGTATCGATATAAAAATGGTAATTATATTGTGCATGTTATATCCTTAAGCAGAAGACCAAATTTATTTAGTGATACACCAACTTGTTGTACAAGATTAATACTAGTATATAAAGCAGTGTAAATGCTCTGCTACAGCTACATTGTGAAACCTTTAAATTGACAATAGGGTGCAGTTATAATGACTTAAGTTACATTCAAAATGACTGGTCATTGCAGAGCAGATTATGCAACTGGAGATAGGACCTTATCACCTGACATCTTTTATGACAGCATTGATTGGGCAATGAAACAGTTGCACTACATTGTTTATTCCAGTTTCAAATAATGGCTTTTACATTATTGATGACTTTGCGGGAGTGTAATAATGCCGTTTAATAATTTTAATACTTCGCTTTAACACCTTGAAGTTACCTCACTAGCTATGGCATCATTAGACAAGAATTGTGTTTGTCCGAAACACAATGCCCACTATTGCGCAGCTTTGAAATAAAATTTCAATATATCATTTGGCAGGTTTAGAAATTATCTCCCTTTTAAAGCTTATTACTTCCCTTGGATTGTATTTTTTAACTTTTGACCTTGAAGGATGACCTTCACCTTTCACCACTCAAAATGTGCAGCTTCATGAGATACACATGCATGCCAAATATCAAGTTGCTATCTTCAATATTGCAAAAATTATGGCCCATATTAAAGTTTTCGGTGCATTTATCTTTAATTACTAAACATGATGTACCTATGATATCAATAGAACATCATATCCGTTGTCATGTAATACAGAATTTATTACTTTATATTTGTAAATGATGAAAACTCGGCAAAGCATCAGTTTTTTCTTTTTTCCAATAACTTGTGTAATAAATTCCATATTACATAACCACTCATACAATACATGTATCTCTATATCTCTACATTCCAAACAGCAATATCATGTAAACATGCATAAGGTTTGGTCAAATTGTTGTCAATGGAAAGAAATTAAACTGGAATAAACAATGGGTTCCCTCAGCTCTTGCATCACTGGGAACTGTGTAAGGTAGTGAAGTCTGCAGTGTACAAATGCTAAGGAAGTAAACAAGGCACTATTGTTACTTCAAAAAAAAACTTGTCAATAATTTTAAAAGTTACATAAGAAATAAATATTTATGCTCCTGAAGAGGTGCTAGCAGACAGTCAGCATGAGTTGTCAGGTCTCATCTAGATGAATGCACATTAACAGGGATACAGTCATGCCATAGATTCATTCATCCTGCAAGTTTACTAAATAAACTCTTTAAAAAAAAAAAATCCTCCATTGAAAATAAAAAAGTAGGAATAGTAGGAAGATTTGGTAAAAAAAATAGGAAAAAGTAGGATCCTGATGAAAAAGTAGGAAACAGTAGGAAAAAGTAGGAAAAAGTAGGAAAAAGTATGACCGCTTGACAGCCTGAATCAGTTTTTAGCTCCACTGGCCAAATTTGTTCAAATTATGCCCCTGGGTCAAATTTGACCCTGCCCCGGGGGTCACAAAATTGAAAATTGCTTATTTAAGGCCTATTTTGTGAAAACTTTCAAAATCTTCTCGCCCATAACCATTGGGCCTAGGGCTATCAAATTTGGTATGTAGAGACATCTTATAGTCCTCTACCAAATTTGTTCAAATTATGCCCCTGGGGTCAAATTTGACACTGCCCCGGGGGTCACAAAATTGAACTTATGCGTATATAAGGCCTATTTTGTGAAAACTTTAAAAACTTCTTGTCCATAACCATTGGGCCTAGGGCTACCAAATTTGGTATGCAGTGGCATCTTATAGTCCTCTACCAAGTTTGTTCAAATTATGTCCCTGGGGTCAAGTTTGACCCTGCCCCGAGGGTCACAACATTGAACATATGCTTATATAAGGCCTATTTTGTAAAAACCTTTAAAAATTTCTTGTCCATATCCATTGGGCCTAGGGCTACCAAATTTGGTATGTAGTGGCATATAAAGTCCTCTACCAAGTTTGTTCAAATTATGCCCCTGGGGTCAAGTTTGACCCTGTTCCGGGGTTCACAAAATTGAATATATGCTCATAAAGTGCTTATTTTGTGAAAACTTTAAAAATCTTTTGTCCATATCCATTGGGCCTAGGGCTACCAAATTTGGTATGTAGTGACATCTTATAGTCCTCTACCAAGTTTGTTCAAATTATGCCCCTGGGGTCAAATTTTACCCTGCCCTGGGGGTCACAAAATTGAACATACGCTTATATGGAGCCTTTTTTTGTGAAAACTTTAACAACTTCTTGTCCATAAACGTTGGGCCTAGGGCTACCAAATTTGGTATGTAGTGACATCTTATAGTTCTCTACCTAATTTGTTCAAATTTTATCCCTGGGGTCAAATTTGACCCTGCCCCGGGGGGTCACAACATTGAACATATGCTTATATAAGGCCTATTTTGTGAAAACTTAAAATATATTCTTGTCCATAACCATCCGGCCTAGGGCTATCAAATGTGGTATGTAGTGACATCTAATAGTCCTCTACCAAATTTGTTCAAATTTTATCCCTGGGGTCAAATTTGACCCTGCCCCGGGGGTCACAAAATTGAACATATGCTTATATAATGCCTATTTTGTGAAAACTTAAAAAAAAAATCTTGTCCATAACCATTAGGCCTTGGGCTACACAATTTGGTATGTAGTGACATTGTATAGTCCTCTACTTAGTATGTTCAAATTATGCCCCAAGGGTCAAATTTGACCCTGCCCTAGGGGCCACAAAATCGATTATATGCTAATATAGTGCCTATTTTGTGAAAACTTTAAATATCTTTTTGTCCTTAACCATAAGGCATAGGGCTACCAAATTTGGTATGTAGTGACATCTAATAGTTTTCTATCAAGTTTGTTCAAATTATGCCCCTTGGGTCAAATTTGACCCTGCCTGGGGGGTCACAAAACTGAACATACGCTTATATGGGGCCTATTTTATGAAAACTTTAAAAATCTTTTTGTTCATAACCATTGGGCCTAGGGCTACCAAATTTTGTATGTAGTGGCATCTAATAAACCTCTACCAAATTTGTTCAAATAATTCCTCTGGGGTCAACTTTGACCCTGCCCCAGGTGTCACAAAATTGAGTAAACGCTTATAAAGCACCCATTTTGTGAAATCTTTAAACATCTTCTTGTTGAAAACCATTCGGACTACGGCTACCAAATTTGGTATGCAGTAACATCTTATAGTCCTCTACCAAGTTTGTTCAAATTATGCCCTTTGGGTCAAATTTGACCCTGACCCGCGGGTCAAAATTGAACGTTATATTATATGCTTATATCTTGCTTATTTTGTGAAAACTGTTAACATATTCTTATCCTTAACTCTAGGACCTAGGTCTACCACATTTTGTATGTAGTGAGGTATAGTAGTCCTCTACAAAGTTTGCTCAAATTATGCCCCTGGGTTTTTTGACCCAGCCCAGGGGGTCACAAAAGTGTACATGTGCTTAAATAGGGCCTATACTTAAGTATTTGCACATGCTGAGAATATTTCTTTCAGCCTTTTTTTCAGCAGTGGAGCGATACAGGGCTATCGTGGCCCTCTTGTTTATAAGATATGTAAAATGGGCAAAAGTCAGGGACAATACTGTCTAAATGCCCTTTTAACAACTCTGGTGACATGCGGCTGGAGTATATTTTCTCTGTAAATTTACAGCGAAACACAAAATGTCATCATAATAAATGTATAGCTTACATGTATATAAATATGATACGAGGTTTTACCCGGTATTTATACAAATTAACCTGGATATTTATGAAAAACACCATCTCCCTGTAGAGTGTAAAGAGAAAAGGCATTTGTTCACCAGTAACATTATGTTCAGTACTGGTAACGAACATGAAAAATTCAGTTCCCGATTCATCGAGTTTTTAAAAAGTTCAACTTTGCTTAAGTAATAATGCATCAATGTTGATTCTAAAGAAAAAGAGTAATCATTTATGCCTAAACTGTTCTGCTGTCCAGAAACAAGGACGTCATACACAATTTTAAGCTTTACAAAATTTATAGTTTTAGTTACTTAACAATCTTAAATGAATGTCCATTCTAAGTTTGCTGTCGTTTTCTTCCCTCAAATCATACATGTTTCTTGCATAATTGAAAGTTCATGTCCATGGATCACAATGTATATAGAAACAAACATTATTTTGAATTATCTTTCACAGTTATATATTTAATATGAGGCTAATTTTTAGATACACTAAAGCAAATATTAACATTTGTCTCAAAATGAATCATCCTCTGAAGCCCCCGATGGGATTCAAACCCATACCTCTTTCCTCTGGAGAGGAAAGTATTCTATCTTAAAATACAAGGGCATGTCAGAGGAAAACTAGCAATTTCAAAGGGACGTTTTCACAGATTAGACATGTATTGAAGTTTGTTATTAAATACTTTAAATTGATAAGTAAACATTTGAGCAAAAAACCTCAATAAAAAAAAGAGAAAAAAAAAGAAAGGAAGTCTTCCTTAACTGGGCTCGATCCACTGACCCTTGGAGTAAAAGCTTAAACCAATGGGCCATCAGTGCTCCCATATAGTCAGTGGTTTATTTTATACTTTATATAAGCAATCCTTTAAATGTCACAAAATCTAACTATAACATAAGAACTCCCCAAATTATTTTTTTTCATTATAGACTCGATGCTATATTGATAAATGCAAACATTGGATCTAAAAAGCTGCAATAAAAAAAAAGAATAAAATTGAATAAAAATATAAAAGTAACGCTCGATTGGTCATTGTTGACTCGGGTACTACTTACATGTACCCCGGGTACTCTTAAGTATACTTACATGTAAGCCGGGTACGGTAAATATACTAAATTGTACCCGGGAAATGTTACGCTAAATCGGTCTTTGTCAGCTACTTTTTGAAAATTATTATATTCACATGTATGTCATTTTTCTGTAAGATGGCCTCTATATAATCGAAACTAATACTTAAAAAGCATGTTGATGCAGTTTTGTTAAAAGAGAAGTTTTTTTAAGATAATCGGTAGCGCGTTTTACGACATCGGATGTTGGGCGGGAATATAACTCGGGTACAGTCTAAAATCGACCGGGTACGATTAAGTATATTTACCGTACCCGGGGTACATGTAAGTATACTTAAGAGTACCCGGGGTACATGTAAGTAGCACCCGAGCCGACAATGACCAATCGAGCAAAAGTAACCCTCAAATGGGCTCGAACCATTGACACCATGGAGTAAAAGTCTACCGTTTGGACCACTCGGCCATCCATGCTGATACAATGAGTGATGTGTTTCATACTTAATCAAGTTTATGTAAGCAATCCTCGTACCTCACAAAATATAACGAAAACAGTCGATTTAATTGTTAAATTTACTCGATGTCAATACTAAAACTTATAAGTACTCCTATCAGTTACACGTATGTCAGTAATGGCATCTTTAAATTTTAACAAGTTTTTAAGTTCGTTGTGGGAATTCACAGATCTACATTAAATTATTACTTAAAGAATGTTATCTTGAAAAAGACGAGCTGAAACACACGTTTAATTTTTCATCTTTATGAGGGGGCCGCCATCTTGTTTTCTAAAGTAGTTCCAAATCCAATATGACGGCCGCCTACGTACATCAGAGAGACGGTGTGGTGTAGCCCACTGTCCGATGCGTTCAGATGTAGCCCACTGTCCGATGCGTTCAGATTGATATAAGATATCATGGTATGAGATGGTTTTCTTTAATGCAATTAATGCAATGTAACCGTCGTGCAAGAGATTGTTTAGTATACTCTAACCTGGCGCCCCTGTAACCACTCTGGATCAGCAGACGATTTATTTCATAAAGGAAGGAATCCGAGATAGCCGATGTATCACGATTGCCCTGTAGGTTACATTACACTAAATCATTGTGTATCCCTCCGTGGTCCATTCGAAAGTAGTGCCTATTTCTAAAGAGTTCCTTTTCTCTTCTTGAATATAAGCCATTTAACAATGTGAGACATGTCTTTTGTGGTTATTTGTAATATCCTGTATGTGTCTGGAGTACTTTGATGCCTTGGATTGGAAGCTAACTTAAAAGATGGACTTTTGAGGGTGTGTTTTCTATTGTGTGGGGCTTTTGTCGAAATTAGGATTCCGAAACACGTTTTTCTACGGTGGGTTCATTCGACAGCGATTTACTTTCTTAGAAGTTGCGAGACGGTATGTTTTTGATTGCAATTATTGGAAGAGGACAGATCCATCTTTAAAATGATACCAGGTTCGGAAAAATTGATACGTCGAAAAGGCAAGAAAAATGCTGTGAAAGTTGTCAGTTTTATAATGGGACCCTATGGGAATCGGAATTAGTGTAATATAATCTGTAACCTCACTGATGAACGCTTGGAATGATCATGACATGAATGAGACGCTTTCATAACAATAGTCCGTTCTGAGCCCAACACAGAGGTGAATGTAATGTGACCGTCGTGCAAGAGATTGCCCCAAGCACAAGTGCCACAGAGAGCCCAATTTTACCAGGTATATATAGGTAGCTGCTTAAAAAAACTTGGCGGTGGTCAATTTTAATAAAATAAAATTTTATGGACAATAACAGGGATTTCAATTGAAGCAGAAACCTGCGTTTTGATGCAAGTAAACTGCAGTTTTTTTTCCTTGTTTAATCCTGCACAAAAATAGCTTTACATCATTTGTTGCTACAAATAATGCTTTTTTGAAATCGTTTTAACCATTAATATGACAAATAAGCTATAACAAAATATTAAATATTCAGAAAAGAACACATTTAAAATTACTTGAGTGTTTTGACCATAAGAATTTTCATTTTGACCCCTTATACTTATATAGTTATAGTTGGCAATGGCAGGTCATTTCGACTTCTGGTTTTCACCATATACTGAAATTCGTGGAAAAAATATTTTGTTCACATGCCTTTTGACTTTTTCAAACTTTATTCAAAAGCAGTGAATTATTATTGCTACATGCATCATTTGTAAAAAAAAAATTACTATACAACTTATTTCTTTTTTTTTGTAGGTGAAAACTTAAATTCAAAGAAAATTTAAGGTACTTTTAAATACATAGGACATACATAGTCGTATGTCAATTGGTACAAAAAAGAAAACACCACAAAATCAAGAAATATGTTTATCCATTTATTTTTTAAAAATATAACAAAATGTTTCAGCTCGTGGCAGAGGAAGGGGCAGAGGAAAGGACAAAGGTCCGGCTTCCCGAAAAGGCAAAAAATCTGTTCGGGAAGCTGATCCAAATAGGGATGAAGTTGCCCTTTCTGTCATTCAAACAAGGAAAGACAGATTTCGAGTAAGTATTAACTGGCACATAATATGTGTAGTTGATCTCCAAGTTTTGTGATAAGCATAACCTAAAAAACTGTGAATTATAGTGTCTATGAACTTTTTAGACTGAAAAATATCAATTAGGAGATGTGCAATGCAAAGGAAACATTCCATACCTCTTATAGATTTTTAGCTATCGCCTTTTGCAAGTTTGTATACTTTTAGTTTGCCCGAAGCATAACTTGAAAAATTACTGATATTAACTTTTCACATCATAGGATATACGAATTTATTTAAGAGAAGTTTAGTGCAAAAAAAAACCAATATAACTACATTGTATTCTTTGAGTAAGTGCCATTTTAAAGTTTTAATACTGGCACTTGGATTTTGTCTGGGGCGTATCAGGAAAGTGTAATCTATTTCTGCTACCAGTGGCAGTCAGCAAGGCATCCGTGTTCTATTGACGCATTTCTAGTTTTAAAAATGATATTCCAATTCTATTTACTATTTATAACATTATTGTTTATTTTCTTACAGTTTCTTTTCTTATCTTTAGGAAGACATGAAGACCATGCCAAGGGAACAGCTTGAGGAAATAATATTGGGGGTCCTTGATGAGAACCCAGGTCTTATATTGGACTTTCATAAGCCAGTAGCCAGGGGTGAAGGTGGATACCATCCACCTGAGGGTGCTGAGTCACCAGACTGGTGTGTGTGTGGAAAATGCAGGGAAATGCCAACCCAGGCAGAGCGAATATGCTGCGAAAAGGAGCCAAGACACAGCTTTTCTCTACTGCCTGTAAGTGACAAATGTTATCTAAAGGTTTTAATGATTAAAGAACATGAACTCTATGTCAACTTGCCATACTGCCTGTAAATGACAAATGTTATCTAAAGGTTTTAAGAGTAAAGAACATGACCTCTATGTCAACTTGCCAGGTACAGATCGCTCATGATAGTATGAAAGATTTGAAGTTTGAAAGCAATCGCCTTGATACTTTAGAATTAACCAAATATTCAAAGTTACTAAGTTGAAAAAGGGCAATAATTCCGTCCAAATGCCAACCAGAGTTATGAAACTTGTCATGTACAGTCCGCTTATGATAGTTAGCGAGTGTTGCAAGTCTGAAAGCAATAGCTATGATACTTTATGAGTAAAGTGGACCAAAACACAAAACTTAACGAAATTTTCAATTTTCTTTGTATAAAAAGGGCACATAATTCTGTCAAAATGCCAGCCAGTGTTGAATGCAATAGCTTTGATACAATATGAGAAAAGTGGACCTAAACACAAAACTTAACCGGACGCCAACGCTCAGGTGATGACAATAGCTCATAACTTTTTTTCTCAAAAAATGAGCTAAAAATGGCTACAAATGACCAATAACAATTGCATGTGTGTATGTTGACAAATCATGACACAATAATGATTTTGAAATTAATTGTCAAGTTGTTAATTTAGGACTTCACAGTTCTTTTGCTGGACCCTGCAGTACTGAGACTCGCGAGACTGCAGCAAAGGGACATTCTTCTGCTGGATGATGCAGATGAAGAGGACCCGCACAAGGCCAACAGACATGCTGCCTACAGACAATATATACTGTGGGCACATGGAAGGCTTGGAGTAGGAAACAGAAGAGTTATACCATCATGCTGTGTTTGGGTCATCAGAGACAAGTACCCTAACCCCTTCCAAATTTATGTGGGTTTTGTTCCTGCCCGTCTTGTTTGAAAAGGTGTGGCATTAACCCTACAGCTTTGAAAGGCATCAGGTTGAATTATGGTCATGCAGGGCTTGTTTTCCTTCTGTAACAAGGGCCTTATAAAGGCCCCTTCCCTAAGGGAATTTCGTTAAAAAATCGTGCAATTTTCCCCGAATTATAGGCTTATTTTGGGAAATGTGTTCCCCTTTTTCATTTTTGTTGAAAAAAATTTCCCCAAAATTGAAGGCCATGCCCTTTCCCCAAATCAAGAAAAAAAGCACTGATTGTTTTGCAAAACAACAAATCATCAACTTTTTATTTATGAAACATTATCATTTTGAATAAAACAATATAATAAAGTATTAATAATAGTGATTTTTGGTAAATTATAAAATTAATACAAATTTTCTGTCTTGTACATTTGTCTCCCAATGTTATAATGTTTACCCTTTACATCCTGTGAAATTTGTCTTCTGCTAAAATGTCGTCTGCTGAATTTCTAAAATTAGCATTTTCATCAATTTTTTTTATGTTCTCCACTATAGTAGTGGGGGACATATTGTTTTTGCCCTGTCTGTTGGTTGGTCTGTTGGTTGGTTGGTCTGTTGGTTGGTTTGCGCCAACTTTAACATTTTGCAATAATTTTTGTTATATTGAATATAGCAACTTGATATTTGGCATGCATGTGTATCTCATGGAGCTGCACATTTTGAGTGGTGAAAGGTCAAGGTCATCCTTCAAGGTCAGAGGTCAAATATATGTGGCCAAAATCGCTCATTTTATGAATACTTTTGCAATATTGAAGATAGCAACTTGATATTTGGCATGCATGTGTATCTCATGGAGCTGCACATTTTGAGTGGTGAAAGGTCAAGGTCATCCTTCAAGGTCAGAGGTCAAATATTTGTGGCCAAAATCGCTCATTTTATGAATACTTTTGCAATATTGAAGATAGCAACTTGATATTTGACATGCATGTGTATCTCATGGAGCTGCACATTTTGAGTGGTGAAAGGTCAAGGTCATCCTTCAAGGTCAGAGGTCAAATATATGTGGCCCAAATTGCTTATTTTATGAATACTTTTGCAATATTGAAGATAGCAACTTGATATTTGGCATGCATGTGTATCTCATGGAGCTGCACATTTTGAGGGGTGAAAGGTCAAGGTCATCCTTCAAGGTCAGAGGTCAAATATATGTGGCCAAAATCGCTCATTTTATGAATACTTTTGCAATATTGAAGATAGCAACTTGATATTTGGCATGCATGTGTATCTCATGGAGCTGCACATTTTGAGTGGTGAAAGGTCAAGGTCATCCTTCAAGGTCAGAGGTCAAATATTTGTGGCCAAAATCGCTCATTTTATGAATACTTTTGCAATATTGAAGATAGCAACTTGATATTTGACATGCATGTGTATCTCATGGAGCTGCACATTTTGAGTGGTGAAAGGTCAAGGTCATCCTTCAAGGTCAGAGGTCAAATATATGTGGCCCAAATTGCTTATTTTATGAATACTTTTGCAATATTGAAGATAGCAACTTGATATTTGGCATGCATGTGTATCTCATGGAGCTGCACATTTTGAGGGGTGAAAGGTCAAGGTCATCCTTCTTGGTCAAATATATGGGTCAAAATTGCTCTGTAATGTAACTTCTGCAATATTGAAGCTAGCAATATTATATTTGACATGCATGTGTATCTCCTGGAGCTGCACATTTTGAGTGGTGAAGGGTCAAGGTCACTTGAAGGTCAAACGTCATATAGGGGGACATTGTGTTTCACAAACACATCTTGTTTAAAGACTACTATCAGAATAGCAAACAGTTTGGATCCTGATGAGACGCCACGTTCTGTGTCATCTCATCTGGATCCAAACTGTTTGAAAAGGCCTTCAAAATTCGGTTCCCGCACTGAAAGAGTTAAAGTATTTTTATTTTATGTTTATCTAAGTTGACTGTCTGTCTCTGGTAAGATTGTAAACTTGCAAACTATCTAAGAAATTGGTCCATTAAGCTTTCACGTCGGTCAGTCTCTTTTGTTGTTTACCAAATTTTTTATTGCATCTTAATTATTGAATTTGATTTAGTTATTTTATACCGCTGGAACAAGACACTGATTTTGGCATTGATACCTCATAAGTCAAGGTCACAGGTTCATTTTAATAACTTTTTCTGTGACAGCCTTGTCCAAGTGTGGTCATTAGTTCTGTTGTCCCACTTCATAATTTGTATAGGTTTTGCATTCAACAATAAGACCCATATTGAATTTGGCGTTGATACCTTCAAGGTCAAGAAAAATTGTGTTGTTAATGTGTATTACGGTGTTTATCGACATGATATATGACACCCTTGTATGAGTGATATTGCAAAGTTCTGTTTGACTTTCCGTCTTCACATTTTGTATAATTTTTGTTAATGACAAGACAAAAGTATCCATTTTAGTGTTGATACACCAAAGGTGAAAGTCATATTTTAATTTCAATATATATATGTATTGTGTCTTAGTGATAAATCTCAACCTTGGTATGGAAGTTGCATGTTACTAGTTCTGTTCAGAGGTCAAAGTCATATTTTAACCTTTCAATTTTATAACACATAACATATAACAGCTGTATGGACATTTTAGGGGGAAGACATGTTTCACAAACATTCCTTGTTTATTTCGTATATCCATTTTACTTGTTTGTAATTTAATTAGTAACACTATTTTCTGTGTGAATAAGCCCATGTATGTTGTATTGATAGCAGTTTGTTCAAACTGTGTTAACTTTTATGTAATTGATAAACATTTCTGGGTAGAACAATTTATATATGTGTCACGTTCTGAGAAAACTGGGCATAATGCATGTGCGTTAAGTATCGTCCCAGATTAGCCTGTGCAGTCGGCATAGGCTAATCTGGAAAAACACTCCGCTTTTATGGTATTTTTCGTTTAAAGGAAGTCCTTTCTTACCGAAAATCTTGTTAAGGGTTAAAGTGTCGTCCCCGATTAGCCTGTGCGGACTGCACAGGCTAATCTGGGACAACACTTTACAAACAGCATATAAATAAGTTTGTTTATTTTTATTGGCAGTAAGAATATCAACATGTTAACCACTACATAAGTATATCTGCACAGTCATTACAAATAACATGCAATTTCAGTAACTTAAGGCAGAAAATTCAAGTATCAAACTGATTTGCAATTGCTTCTGACTTATTTAAGTAATTTTATCTAGTTTTTTTTTTGGAACGCATGGGAAGATTCAATGCTAAGAGCATATAAAGTCAAGATAAATGTTTGACAAAATTACAACAAACGTAACATGTATGTTATTTTTTGATAATGTACAAGGATATAAATATTACCTCGAGCTGAGTAGCCACTAAAATTTGTGATGCGCTCAAATGTTTTTAGAAAAAATATTTTAACATCTTTACAAAAAGATTGAAAAACCAAAGTTTGGCTCATGTGTTCAAAATGTTAATTGATATCCATGGTCTATGTAACTATGTTTCAACTTCGGTTTTTGAGTTAGATTTTGAATGAAATTATGTAAAAAAAACAAAAAACTTTTCCACAGAAACCAAAAGACAATGGTTGAAAAATATACATTTCAATGAATTCTGTATTCAGTCAGCAAGCAACAACAATAAAGGCTAACATAAATGATAAAATATGAGTTGTTTTTAGAACAAAATAATTACTGTATATTATGTCAATTACAAGCAGAAATATTTAATAACATATTTTTATAAACCTGATTTATAAAGCGCCCTTTTCATGTAATAAAACACGTTCAAAGGCGCTGTACAATAATGAATACATATCATAATCTTGTAAAAAAAAAACACATAAAATAACCATAACATTGTAAAACAATTTAAAATCTAACTAAGCATATGATAAGAAACCCGTAGCCTGGTAAAACAATAGAATCAATAAAATCGTCACATGAAACATTACTTTTATAAAAGTGATTAACATTAAAACAACGATTGTGGACTATCCAAGTTCATTAGCAGTTTATCGCATCTAATATTAAATCATTACACCAATGAATATCGTTCACAACTCACCTGAGCTATTGCTTATCTGGGGTCTGTCTAATCAAAGATAGTACGACAAGGTTAACTTACGATTGAATTTTGAAATATTAAAATATAAGTTACTTTGATCTGTTTGTTTCAAATATAAAGGATATTTGACAGCTAATTTGAAAATGTGCAACAAAAGTTATTATTATATAAATTATAAATTACATATTTATGGCACTTTGAAAATTGCATCGTATGGTGCCAATGTCGTAGGATGTTTGATATGACGGGCTCCTGCTTCTTCCAATAGCATATGCCTTTCGCAATGAACCTTATTCACAACATAATTTATCCTCTGGTCTTGAAACCCCTTAACTCAAACACAAAAATGCACTGAAGGTACATCATTTGACACCATTTCATCAAATCAATCTAACTAATAGGGACTCCTTACATCAACAATTAATTAAGTAAATTACCACACCCCACAGTATACCCCCCTCTCAACCCCTCCTACACCCCCTGCCCCCCCTACCCCCCCCCCAAAAAAAAATAATTTTTTTTTTCCTTTTTTTTATTTTTTACTCTTTCCGCACCCTCCCCCCCTAAAAAAGTCAGGTACCTTTGTTGGTACGATGATTTCAATAAGATGTTTTTCACACTTAATTTGAGAATCTGAATAGGTTTTGACGCATTAATAATTTGTATTCACAGAGTTTTGTTTATCTTTTTGGGAAATAATTAATAAGCTAGTTATTTTTCTGTTTTGAATACACAGTTGATGTACAGAGGACACTTTGGCAAGCAAGAGACTCAAGCATTTTAGTAGGCAAGAGCAATAGAGCTTGAGCCAGGCTCTGGACATTCACGGACCTCCCTGCAGTCCAAGCAGAAGTTACTGTTGTTGGAACAGTTATATATAGTGACCAGCAGAAATGTTACTCAAGCCAAACACTTGACACTATACTGGGCCCCTCCTGTTTAGGTGGAAGTGATAGTGGTTGGGATAGTTATTTAGTGAGCAGCAGAAAACTCGAGTCAGACACTGAACATGTACTGACATCCAAACTGTCTAGGTGGAAGTGATTGTGGTTGGAATAGTTGTCTAGTAAGCTACAGAAATATTATTCTAACTAGACACTGGACATGTCCTAATCTCCCTCCTGTTGAGGAGAAAGTGATTGTAGATGAAACAGTCGTAAAGTGAGCAGTGGGACTGTAACTCAAGCCAAACACTTGACCCTGCGCTGACCAACCTACTGTTTAAGTGGAAGTGACTATGCCTGGAAAAGTTGTCAAGTTGAAAAAGTAGTCAAGTCAAGAATTACAAGCCACAAAGTCGGGTCAGGTAAGATTACATATATATCAATAACCGTCAAAGCCTCAGTGGCATGCAGCCCAATCACATACATGTAATGCACGCTCAACTGAAAGTAAAGTTCTTAGATATATGCTATTGTGACATCTGTCATTTTCTGCTGTCAAATGTGTGTTGCCTGTCATTTCAAGTACCATTTTTTGTAAAAGTTTGGTACAATTTTTAATTTTGAGTGGTCTCCCTTGGACTTGTGTTGCTAATATATATCACTTCCATTTCCAATGGTAAAATGTTGTAACAAATAACTGAATAATTTGAATATGCCATGATGATTAATCGATATCCCGATCAGACTAGAATATTAAATATACCAATAGTCTGGGATACAAAATAGTAACATAGGCTTCAACTCAAATTGCTCATGTGTAATACTAGTATGCTTACTTTGTTGTAAAACAACTAAATCAAGTAAATGTGTTCGCTGCCTAAAACAACTAAATCACATGAATATTTTTGCTGCATAATACAACTAAATTATTAGTTTTTACAGTGATGTATGCAGTTGATTTTGCGTTCATTAGCTGTTCTTATTGATATCAGAGTTTTTCAAATTGCAGCGTTTATCTTCCTCTGATATATTGCTAAAGTGCTAGAAGGTAAACTAAATTGCAGTGCATAAAACTAATTTGTGTAAGTTAACACATGTCATTTACCCACAATGTATTTGCTTACATTTCTATTTGGTTGATCTTTTTTTAACAACAAAAAAATACATCTGGAGCAGTTAGGCAAAACTTCCGTGTAATACAAATATTAACAATCAATAAGAAACATCCTTAAGATTATTGCAATTTAAACAACGTGTTATGTTGCAGATAACATGTATGTTGCCTTTCTAAGTTTTGCTTGTCAGCATGATAGTGGCAGTCCAACTAGTGTTTTCTGGTCAAATTAGCAATCTTTGTATGAATCTGGAGCAATATATATATTTATAGGACAATTTGTAAGTGACTATCTGATATGATTGTAAAGTTCAGGGCCCTCAATCCATTTTAGGGGAAGCGGGTCGTTAACCATAGCAGGGGAATTTTCACGGTGTTTCCCTTTTTGGGAGATTTTTTTACTTACTCTCTAATAATTACATTTGTAAATGTTTGCACTATATTCATTGCTATTTTCATAATTTAGTATGTTTGGCAAGATTAAATCAAAGTAAAAATGGTATATAATAATCATGACACACATCTATCTATAATTTTTTTTTTTTTTTAGCCTGTTAGGGGGAATTTTTCCCCAAAAAAGTTTTTGGAGTTGGTCCATTTTAATTTAGAGTAGACCGATAATATTAGACACAAATTGGTTTCAGCATGTTTATTAGATAAACATACAATGTTCCCCAAAGTACATACATGTAACACAAAGGGATATGTCATATGGTTTACAACATGTCAATTGTATAAGGATACATTTTGTCAGGTCAGGTATACATGGCCTTCAAATTGCCAAGTCTAAAAGTTGTATGACCCTAATTGTAATAAGTTTCTAAGTACATGTATGGGAATTTTTCTGATCGATGTTGTATTTAAATACAGATGAGAAGGGTTATTGTGTATTATGTTTGAATGAGCTTACAAACACATTATAGAATATTATTAAATTATTTTGATTATTGATACAAAAATAACATAATCATTGTCTTCGTGTTTATTGTCCTCATGTACAAGATGATGATGTTAATACTGATGATTATGATGATGATATTGATGATGATGATGATGATGATGATGATATTGATGATGATGATGATGATGATGATGATGATGATGATGATGATGATGGCAATGCCCCTGCGAAACGTTTTAGAACTGTTCTATAAAATTTCTAGAATTGTACTGGAACAAGTGACTAGAAGTGTTCTTGAATCATCCTTAAAATGGTCTAGAATGATTTAGAACAGTTGTTGAACGTTAAATGAGAATAATTTGTAGAACAAATACATCTTTGTTTTGATCAATCAGAAATTGTGATTTGAAGCGCATGAAAAATAACTACAGTGACCCATATAACAACGATACCTGCGTTATTTCAGAAAAAACTTGTACCCGTATTCATGTTTGGTGATCAGGTGTTATCCACATAGGCAGATCCAGGGGGGGGGGGGGCGGGCGCTGAGTATGCCCCCCCCCCCTAAAATCACCGAAGTAAAGTAAATTTATTTGATGTTTCATACTTAACTAGATCTAAATCACCTATTTAAACTCATTTTTCTTCTTTTTCGTACACAACATTTACCACTTATCACTGACAATCGCTAAATGTTTTAACTTTAGACTCTCTGTTGCCGGGTTTATCCCTATTACATATAAGCTTTGCACTTTTTGGCATTATAAGAAGGTACTTTGATGAAAGTACAAAAGGCGTGACATGCTCGAGAAGTGATTGTCAAAGCCTTCAAAAATCAAAATCATTAAAATCCTGGAGCTTCGCCCCCTGGACCCCTTAGCAGGGCTTTGCCTTGAAACCACCAGGGGCCCTTAAGCGCCCCCTGGACTCCCAGCAAATCTTTCAATACCGACCACCTTAACAGAAGTCCTGGATCCGTCCCTGATCCAGATCCCCTCCTTTGGAAAAACTTATTAACACCTTCGGAACATATAAGGCTGACTGATTGAATCAACCAGTGATAGATTCATTAAAATTAATACAAATTTATATGGTAAGTGATTTTGAAAGCTTTGTACCAACAGATAAGTAGGTTTTGTCTCTTATACTACCTTTTTATATTGTATATATTGCCCTTTTAAGATTTATTCAATGATACATGGTAATTGTATATCTTAAATACTCTGAGACACAAAAATGTAGGTTTGTTAACATCAAACAACCATATCCATATTATCATTATGCATAAAGACTGATATAAGATATTATGGTATGAGATGGTTTGCTTTAAATGTGAATGTAATGTAACAGTCGTGCAAGAGATTGTTAAGTATACTATAACCATCATGATGAACGCTTGGAATGATCATCACATGAATTAGGCGCTCTCATAAAAATAGTCTGTTCTGAGCTCAACACAGAGGTGAATGTATAATGTAACCGCCGTGCAAGAGATTGTAGATACTTTTGAACTCATTACATAAATTAACTATAATTACCTGTTTTTTTCAAATTTATGATAATAAATGTGTGCACCTTTTTGAATTGATTTATCATACAAGTAATGAATTTCTTTATTTACAAACTGAAAGTCCATGAACCAAATTTTCATAAATTATGGTAAAGTTTATTATTTTACTTTGTGTAGTAAGTGTGTAGTAAAATGTAACTGTGAAACTGTGATTACTTAACTTCTTCGCCTTATAATGGACTACAGATTCATGAAAAGTTCATTAATAACAAAAATACTTGTATTAACTTTTTTGGTTTCATTTGGATTTCATGAGCTGTTAATTAACTAACACAATGGTTCATAAAAAAATCATGTAATCATTAACTCTTTTTTGCCATGACTTTGACCAGCCTAGGCTGTCAGTGTTACAAATGGCGGTTAACTGAGTTTTTTGATGTTAGTAATTCATCTTCAAGCATTCTTAAGATGTGCTTTATGTCACGAAAATATTTGGGTATTTTGTTTCGCCTCTACAGGTGCAGATTTGTATAATGTGATATTTGATCATGTACATCCTGATCTAAATATGTCTTAAAGGAGCGGATAAATTTGTGAATACAAATAAGTGTAATTTTATATTAATAATGTAAATTTATACAGTTTAGCTGACAATGATGAAACACAATGTGCAGAATGAATTGGATTAAGTTAGCGGACAGTCTTTGTTAAGTTTATTTTAATTTCCATAATTGGAATGTATAAAATGACTATGTTTGACTAGGTAAATTAATTTTTTTCCCTGTATTCATCATTTCAGCGATCTTGTACGTATAAATGACAAACTAAATTGTCTCACAGCATATCTTGTTCAGGTCTGCAGAAATAATATACTCTGAAGTCAAATGGGTTACATTTTAAGAGCGCAATTTGCCATCAGTCATTTCACTGTGTCATCAAAGCCTGTAACTATCTATTTCATGTGTTTTGAATTGAAGTCACATATGCCCGTTTGTTGTAAAACCACCAGTTTTTTTTATATCATATCCGTCACTTAAACATGGGTAAACATAGTTGAAACTAGCATATCGACTATATATCATTGACATTAAAAAATACATTGACTTTCTGATCAACAGGGTCAGAGTGACTAAAATGTTCCTTCAAGTACCGAAAAAAGGGGTTAGGACTTACCATTACCTGATCTACTTCATCATACGACTGTCCAACGACAACATGGAACTGACCGTCTGGGTGTTAATAATGTTTGTTGATGCATAAGAACTCATTATGTAATAATTGCTCATAATAAATGTATGCACAAGTATTGCATTCGGTTCTTATTAAGTAAAAAAATTTCGTATTAACTGCAAGTTCATGAACCAAATGTTCATGAACAGTGTAATGGTAATGTTCATGATCTTCTACACAATTAATGAGCTTTTTGGCCCAAGAACTACATATTTGTAAACAGTTCATTTGTTAGAACAATGCTCTCATGAACTTTTTTTTTTAAAGTCTCTTCGGGGTAAAATAATTTTTCATAAACCTGTTATAAAATTCATGACTAGTTCATTAACTTTCACAATGGCTCAGTTAACTGAGTTTTGGATGTTGGTCAATTACCTATATAGAATTGCAAATATTTGTTGTATGACATGAAGGAAGTCACATATTTTGTTACCTTCTACAGGTGTAGGTTATAATGAATAATCTGACATTTGATTCAGCACATCCTGCTTCAGCTGTTTCAGTACTAAAATACAGAAAAGTGTAATTTCATATGAATAATGTTAATTTATGCAGTTTTGCAGACAATTGATTAAATATGGTTTGCAGTATTTAATTGAAGTAAATGGAATGTCAGGAAAGTTTTTTTTTAATTTCCATAATTGCAATTTATCATATGACAAGGTTCCTAAAATGTATTCTTCCCTTTTTTCTGTATTCATCATTAATCAGCAATCTTCTACATATATATGAAAAACAACATTGTCCTACAGTGTATCTTTTACAGGCACTCGAAACGTCGAGCGCGCTGTCTTCTTACAGCACTTGTATAATTTAAGGTGAGTATTTAAACAAGATGCAGTGACATCAGGCCTAGCAACAGAGACAAGTCCTGCCAAGCGCCAAAATATTTTGTGCCCAGCATGATTTACTTCTTTATATGAAAGGCTCACTTGATATTTTATTGTCCCCTACCGGTGAAACCGGAGGGGACTTATGCTTTGCACTCCGTCTGTCTGTCAGTCTGTCTGTCAGTCAGTCAGTCCGTCACACTTTTCTGGATCCTGTGATAACTTTAAAAGATCTTGATATTTTTTCAAAAAACTTCAAACATGGATAGATGGCAATATGGAGATTATGCACGTCATTTCATTTTGTGCCTACGTCAAAAATTCTGGTTGCTATGGCAACAAATATATAAAAAATAATTTTTTTTTTCTCACAATGGTGGAGTTTCACCGGTAGGGGACCATATTGCTTGGCAATCTCTTGTTTATAATAATATTTCATTTTTGATAAACACCCAGATATATTGAATGATTCTAACAGGATCTTGGAATCCCAGTTTAGCACTGTGATTTGTATGCCCCCAGTAGGGTGGCATATAGCATTTGAACTGTCTGTCCATCTGTAAGTCCGTCGGAAATCTTTAATATTGACCACAACTTTTGCAATATTGAAGATAGCAACTTGATATTAGGCATGCCTGTGTATCTCATTGAGCTGCACATTTTGAGTGGTGAAAGGTCAAGGTAAATGTTATCCTTCAAGGTCAAAAGTCAAAAAATACAATCCAAGGGAAGTAATAAGCTTAAAAAGGGAGATAATTTTAAAACCTGCCAAATGCTATATTGAAATTTTATTTCAAAGCGGCGCAATATGTGGCATTGTGTTTCTGACAAACACATCTCTTGTTGTTTACTACCTTGGAAAAGAAAAAAAAACTTCAAAAAAGAAAAAAATATGAAAGAAGGCCTAAAAAAGAAGTCTTGTTTCCGGTTACCCAACTGACCCTTATTTTTAACCGCCGACTCAAAAATTTTTTCAATAAATTTACGCAACTGAGGAAAGCTTCATGCATGTTTATGTATGCATTAGCATAATCTGTATAATTAACCAATTTATGCCTAGCGTCTAGAGAAAAAGGCTTGGACCCAGATGAGACGCTGCATGATCATGTCTAAGATGTTTAAAGGAATTTCTGTAAGACACATTCTAAATATAGAAATAAATAAATATACTAGACATCCCCAATTTTGGAAATAAATTGAACAAATTTAGAAGGATGGGAGAGTCCACTAGCCATAAATAGGTTAAATTTGTAATCTGAAAACCATTGCCAAGTTGTATTTTTCAAGAAAGCATGCTCAAATTAGACCCATTTACAAAATGAGGTCATTCATCCACATGGAAAGCATGGGCTTTAATAGTAGTGCATTTTGACAAACTGAGAGAGCTTTACCTGTAAATTAAAAGATAGTAGTTTACACTGTATCTAACACGCAAAGATTTTTGAGAAAGGTCAGTATTGACTTGTGACATTTACAGTTAAAATTGTATACGCCTTCATGTGTGAACTGGTGTATTTCGGCAGTTCAAAGAAAATTCAATAGAAAATGGTAACACCTGAAATGACCTGTGATGTTTGGCAAGTGGGGTTATTGTTTATCGCAGTACACAGGTGTTTAAGTGACAGCAAACAATCTGGTCAAAATGGATTTTGAATGTCCGATTTAACAGGAAAGTTGGGTAAAAAATGGGTAAAATACTAGCTTGACAAGGATTTTATCTCAGCAAATTCTCAGATTAAAACATGTTATTTGGGTATTGTGCTCTTCAGATTTTTGGGAGCCATAGCCGTTTCACGATATATTGGACAACACGATTTAACGGAACGTGATATATAGGAGTTGCAGTGTATTCAATGAAGTGTTGTGGTTGGAAAAAAAGCCTACCTACCGAACATAATGTTTTGTGTTCTTTAATCCTGTATGATTGTATGGACATCAAATGATGATAATTCATAAAGTAGCGGTACAGTCTACTCTCGTTATCTCGACATAGCATGCCTCGATTTTCTCGATATGTCTTGGTAAGCTCAATGTCCCAACTTTTAATCTTCTTTATCTGCATTAATAAACATCAATATCTCGATTTTCATTATCTCAAATAATTCGATGTCTCGATATAAACATTTGTCCCGAGTTTCGATTTTAAATGTATTTACTGTGTTTTATCTCGAAGTGTGAATAACTGTCCCAGTGTCTGCAAAGGTGAGAAATGTTTTCTTTGATACTTCACTGTCGCGGTTCGCCCGGCTGCTCCCTATAACGTATATGGGGACCTTGATAACCATATAACGTACAGTGAAGAAATTAAAGCTTTTGCCGTCTTAAAGAAATGTAAATCACCGGGCGTAGATAAATTGCTTAACGAATATTTTATAGAAGCCTGCGATATTTTGGCGGGCTACATTACAACGATTTTTAACATGATTTAAATACACGCAAATTCCAGTTATCTTGGACTGAAGGGATTATAATCCCTATACATAAAAAGGGTGATTAAAATCTGACCCTAGTATTATAGAGGCATCACCATATTAAGTGACTTTGCAAAGTTGTTAACATGTGTACTCAACCAGCGAATAACAACATGGTGTGAAATCAATGATGTTATATCTGATGCGCAGTTTAGGTTTAGAAAAGGAAAGGCAGCTCAACAATAGATGCAGTTTTCATACTCCATTCAATTATTCAAAAATATGTTAATATGAATAAACGATTGTATTGTCATTTCATTGATATGAAACGTTGCTTTGATTCTATATATTTAAATGCACTGTGGTTAAAGTTATACAAGTCCAATTTGGACGGCAAAATGTTGCGTATAATACGCAGAATGTACCAGTCAGTCAAAGCATGTGTTAGACATTGTAACACGTACTCGGAGTATTTTAATATAGCAATTGGACTAAGACAGGGGGAGATACCATCGCCGATCCTTTTTTCTCTTTTCGTGGAGGATCTTGAAATGTTTTTACTAATACAAAATAGATATAATGCTGGAATAAATATACAAGACATATGTTTAATTCTACTTATGTTTGCAGACGATATGGTTGTCATAGGTGAAACGCCGGAAGACCTACAACAGTCTATCGACCGTTTATATGAATATTGTAATACCTGGGGTTTGCAAGATAACATTCCAAAAACCAAAATAATTGTTTTCCACAAACAAGGAGCTATCAAAAGTAATGAGCATGTTGTATTTGTTGACAATAGAATGCCATGCCTTGGCTGTTGCCATGTACATTTAACAACAGGCGGAGCATGTTCTTTATGTTGACAATAGAATACCATGTCTTGGCTGTTGCCATGTGCATATACCAACAGTTGTAGCATGTTCTATATGTTTACAGTAGAAAACCATGCCTTCGCTGGTGTCATGTACATATAACAACAGACGGAGCATGTTCTTTATGTTGACAATGAAATACCATGCCTTGGCTGTTGCCATTTACATATAACAACAGGCGGAGAATGTTCTATATGTTGACAATAGAATGCCATGCCTTGGCTGTAACATGTTCATATAACAACAGGCGGAGCATGTAGTATTTGTTGACAATAGAATGCATACATTGACTGTTGTATTGAACAGCAACAAGCAGAGCCTGGGCTGTATGATGGCAATATAATACCATGCTTGGATTGTTGTTATGAATGTATAACATTAGGAAGAACATTATGTATATGTTGACCATGGAATACCATGCTTGAACTGTTGTCATGAGCGATAAAAAGCGAGCAAAGCACTGGCCTCGTATTTTTTGGATTTGTTTCTTTTTAAAATAACTTCTGTTTTATGATAACTTCACTATATGTTGTCACTCACTACAGGTTCTCATCGTATCCGCTTCAAGGATGACACACATGTCAGAAAAGGAACTTAAATACCATCTACTGGTGCACCATTTATTATCGTCGGCTCTCGGTTGCTTGAATGAATGTGGGTATATGGTAACAAAACATAGACATTGTAAACGACTTTATATATCTGGGTGTAACACTTAATTATATAGGGAACTTTTATCTCGATACTAACACTTTGCGTGGTAAGGGCTTAAAAGCACGCAATGTATTGTTATCCAACATGAAAACTTATAGTTGTAAACCAAAGGTTGCTTTGCAGTTATTTGGTGCTTTTGTGTCTTCAATTATCACATACTCATGTGAAATATGGGGTTTCTTAAAGTGTAGCGAGTTGGAAAAATTGCACCTTGAATTTTGCAAAGCTGTTCTTGGTGTCAGAAAATCAGCTTCAATTGTAGTCGTTTACGGTGAACTTGTTAGATATCTGTTGTATATTACCAGATATGTACGTATTGTAAAATATTGGTTTAAAATAACTAGAAGCGAAAACATTATATTATGAAATATATTGGAAGATGGTCTAGGTCTAATTGCCGTAGATGATAATGAATTGAACTGGTTTGGGAAGGTTAGGGACTTACTATCTAAATACGGATTTAATTATGTTTGGTCTAATAACTCACAAATCAATGAGGTTAATTTTTTGTCTTTGTTTAAACAAAGAGTTATCAACGAATAAGTACAAGAGTGGAATCGCGATATTAATGAAAATAGGGTACTTATTGTATACAAAGCAATAAAAACAACATTTTCGTTTGAACCATATTTAGAGACGATTGTTTCAAGAAGTTGAAGAACAGTGATTACGAAAATGAGCATCTGTGCACATAACCTGATAATACAGACTTGAAGATATGATAGATTTGAAAGAACATGCGGCTCTGCCAATTATGTGAGAGTAATGAAATAGAAGATGAATACCACTTTTTGTTGAAATGTTCTAAATTTGCCCAAATTAGAGAAAACTACATTAAAAACTATTATAGAGTCAGACCTAGTATGGTCAAACTCACAAAAATTATTAACTACAGAAAATAAAAAAAATGCTAAAGTTAGGAAAGTTTATTTCAGAAGCACTCAAGATTCGCAATCGTTATATCAATAATAATGTATAATTTATTCAATGTATTCGTTTAATAGTTTAAAATGTGTATTGAACACAATATGACATCATGTGATATGCTATATTTGAACATGTATTGTTTTTATTATATGATGATATATTATTTCATTTGAATAATATATATATATGAATATGCTATATTTGAACATGTATTGTTTTAGTATATGAGGATATAGATGTTGCATTCATATTAACTGTATGTATTATCCGGTACTGTTTTGATACCTGATTTTGTGATTGTGATTCAAATGTTTAATGTGTGCTCCTTTGCAAGTATAATTCTTGTTATATTTCGAAATAAAAATTATTTATATATTTTACTGATTATAGACTATGCTGATGTATATTATACAAGTTCAACTATAATTTGTAATTGTGCCGTTGCTACTAAAAATGTATGTGGTTTGGATGCGCACTGTTATTCTCTATGCTCCTTCAAATTAACAATTAATATGTTACCTTATTATTGATTATAAAAGTAGAAAAATTATGTAGCAATCTACACTGTTAACATGTGATTTAAAACAAGTTTTGTTAAAGTATCTGTATAGTTCATCCATAACTATTTTATAAAATTTCTGCTAAATCCACTTACTATATTCATGTATTTTGTAATATTTTTTTGTTTAACACTATAAACTGTAAAGTTTATGTGTAATAAAATTGTGTTCTGTTCTGTTATGTTCCTATAATGTGCGGTAGATAATCGATCCGTTTATTGCATCAATGACCGCACGTGTCTAATGTCGTTAGCCATTAACACTTGAATAAGGCCTGTCACTTCAACTACAATTAACTGAAATTAATAAACAGCATGCTGAAAGGCCAAAAGACTAATTGTTTTTACAAACAACATTCCAAAATGAATTGAGTTATATTACGCCGTTGTGAGTATTATGCCACACGGTGACGGCTTTGTTTAGACCACTTAGCAGATATTCAGATGTTAAAAAACAAGGTCAATTTTCGTCTCATTTTTTCTTTGAAAACGCCTCATCGGATATCTCGAGCTCTCGTTATCTCAATATTTTTTCCTGTTCCCACCGACTTCGAGATAATGAGAGTAGACTGTATTTTTATTATCAGTCTTTGTTGTAAGTGGTATTTCACTCCCATGTGATATTTATGTTGAACTTTTATTTCATTTTTATATGTGACAAAATTTTGGAAAATTGTAATTTTGATAATCTGTCAACATGTCCCTTTAAGTATGGGCATACAACAGCTTGTCCGGCATATAGCATTATAATTTATATCAGGAAGTTTTAAATAACTTCAAATCATCATCAAATAACCATGTTGAGTCACAGGCAGCACCTGTACCAAGAGCTCAAAGTTCATTTAAAAGTGAAATTTAAAATAATTTATATGGCTGTAGGGCAGATCATTAGCTATTGTAAATTTAGGTCAGTACTTATCATGCATGTTTAAATTAAGATGCTGCAAATGATCACTATTGTGTTGCATTCAACCTCTGTGTCATTAGAGTACATGCACATTGTACAAGTCAAACTAACATCCTGACATAGGTAAGATATTTTGCATCATAAAGTTTGTATTGGCTTTATAATATGTTGAGTGAATAAACAAGACATGTATGGTTACCCAAAATTTTGGTTGACATACTCTTTGGATGTATTCAAACATATGTCATGGGT
The DNA here is from genome assembly GCF_020536995.1 of Dreissena polymorpha. Taxonomy (NCBI): domain Eukaryota; kingdom Metazoa; phylum Mollusca; class Bivalvia; order Myida; family Dreissenidae; genus Dreissena; species Dreissena polymorpha. The sequence goes on along the minus strand of NW_026273342.1, from coordinate 95,918 downwards.
GCATTGGGTATATATATTACATATTACTTAAAATCATGCAAATGTTTTATGATATTTTTTTAATACATTCAATTTTGGAACACTATGGTATGTAAAGCATCGCAAAATATTGCGAGCCATTAACGACGATAGTTTGTTGTTCGCAACTGTCATACAGGTGCTTGCGTCTTCAGCTTCTGTTTAAACCATTTATTTTGGTACATCCTTCTTAGATTACATGATTCAGAAGCAGCCATGTCTAGATTCTTTTGCTGATATGTAAATGTGTGTAATATAAGCACCAAAACTGTTATTTTTTAAGCTTTCTGGGTGACACACAATGCTACACGGAAAATAAATTGAAATAATGTCATGCCAAAAACCAGTAAAACAAGTGCTTAACTTGCCTTAATTAAAAGGTATATATGGTAAACATGTAAATAGATATGATGAACCGTATTTTATGAGGGGTAATATATACATGTATATATTAATGTTTTATTCAAGTCAAACGCAGGTGTTCCATTGTCCATGAATGGGCCTTGCATGTCATTAAATAAATTAACATGCCAAGTTCACAATGGTATATCTCATTTCAATTTTTATAGAGCTAATAAGACTGACGGTGTTTATTTTGTTACATTGGTATTTCATAGAATGTATCCATGTTTGCTGTTTAATCATTTAACTTAATGAGAAAAACTCTGGGCAAGAAGAGAAAATACAATTCTGTTCTGCCGTTTATACCGGAGAAATGCAATATTCAAAATACTTTTTGATACTCTTATAATTTTGTTTGTCTAAATAATGTTATATATACTTCAAATTGATTTGTTGGTGTACAGATTTTTTTGAAAAAAAGTTGAAGAGGCGAGCGAAAAAAAAATGTTGTTGAAAACAAGAAAATTCTCGAGCGGAGAATACAAAAAATCACATTTCGATAGACAAATATTGCATTATCAAGAGACACTTTTATGTTACATTCAAATCAATTCTTATACAAAGAATATCGCCCTCACATTTATAGGAGTAAGTTGCATATGATCTTTGACCACGAAATATACATGTAACCATATCATTGAAGTGAGGGGCACATGTCTAACTACTGCTGCTTATATTTGTTTGAAGTTTTAAACAGTGAAAGCCGTGAAAAGGTATACCATGTTGCAAGCTGTGCAATAGCTCTTGAAGAGAGACAATCATCAAAATGATAATGACAGACCATGCATATAAACAATTGTATAGCTACCTTATTTTAAAAGGGGAATATCGTTGGCTAGTATGATATTGTATTTTTCTGAAATTTACACATTTCAAAGAATTTATTTGATGTTTCTGAAAAACACAGACCTAGCTGTTAAACTGATGTTCCGTCATTCATGTATTTTAAAATTATAAAATAATGTCCCTGTGAAACTTTTCGAACCAGCATTTAATGATTTTATGTTTATTTTTTGTTCACTTAAAATTGTGTTATAGGACAAATTTGCATACATATAGGGAAATACCGTCCATATGCCCATTTAATGAAGAAAAAATATTTAAAAAAACTTACGTCATGTTTCCCGATGTTGTTTGAAATTGAACATGCTTCAACGGTATCTGCTGATAGTTGCATGGTCAAAAGTAAACAAACACATTCAAATAATTCACAGTACGTAGAAGATATATGTTTATATTTTTAAGGGTTGGCTGCAGCAACTTTTCACCGCAATTTGTTAAAACGGTCACGACAGAGAAACATGGACTGCTCGCGCAGGAAGCCGAGCTCAATTTGGAGTGGCCTTAGGTGCAAAGTACTTGACAAAAATAATGACTTACCTTGAAAGGGCTTTAATATTGCTGATATAGTGTTTTAATTTGGCTATAAGTTCTGTATAGCCAACCAAACACATGTAGGTTATGGAATGTCAATCCTACAAACAATTACAAATCAAAGCGCTGAAGGCACTGAAGTTGTTCGCTATTGCATAACCTTAGATGCTACTCAGTTTTCAAAATTATGTTATAGCTTTTTATATCGCAAGTTTGAAATCACACAACCCATTTAAATGTATAAACAGTGTGTTTTAAAGCACAGGTCAAGATGTGTGTGCACTATTTATCCTCGTATTGACAACAATATGTATCTTTTTTTCACAATTGGTTGCTGCACTGGCAACCTAAATCTTTATTTTTTGCGGAGAAAAAAAGTGATTTCAACTGTGAATTGTGAATTATAGGCGGATAATTTAAGTTGTGTAAAAAAGCTCATTTTTATTGTATTTTTGTAGATTTTGCAAAAGCATTCGAAAGCATACAACATCAAAAATTGAAGAATGCTTTTGCAAGAAAAAATGTTAATGGTAAATTTTTGGTTATTCTTCAATCGATGTATAGCAAGTTGAAATCATGTGTTAAGGTTAATAACAGACTGACGGAATTTTTCCCATGTTATATTGGCACGAGACAGGGCTGTATGGCCAGTCCCATAATTTTTTCCATGTTCATAAATGACTTAGTTACATATCTGCACTCCAAATGGTCATGGTATATATGTTTCTGAAGATATAAATGAGTTAATTGCTTTAATGTTTGCTTACGATGTTTCCAGTTTCTCTGATACTATCAAACGGCTGCAAAGGCAAATTAATGCCATTGAACAATTCTGTAAATCTGTTGATATAAAAATTATCTTGATAAAACAAAAATCATCGTATTTAGAAATGGTGGTGTTGTTAAACAAACTGAAAAATGGACATATTGTGGAGAAAATATTGAAATTTTCTCATTTTATAAATATCTTGGTGTCTATTTTACGCCAAAACTTCTTTGGTCAAAAACTCAAGAAATGTTAGAATTGCAAAGTATAAAATTAATTGCTTGTATATTTCAATATCAACGTAAATTTGTTCATTTATGTTCTGTATATATTTTTTAAGTTTTTGATGCTATGATTAAAGCTATACTTTGTTACGGATCCGAAATATGGAGCTATTCATAATATGTAGATTAAATTGAAAAAAGTACAAATAAAATTCTGTAAACAATATTGTAATTTACCACAAAACACACTTGACATCTTAGCTTTAGGAGAATGTGGTAGACTTCCTTTATGTATAACATATATCCCAAATTGCATCAAGTTCTGGTTGAAAATTACCCGTATGGAAAACCATAGATATCCTAAACAGTGTTATACAAGGTTAAAAGAGTTAGGTGATGCAGGTAGAAGGACATGGGCTAGTCATATCAGAGAATAACTATTTAGTTATGGATTTAGTCAAGTTGTTGGGCATGAAGACAATTTTATACATCTGTTCAAAACACAAATAAAAGATTGCTATCTTCATAGTGTTTTATACAGGAAGGAAAAAGGGCGTGGTGCAAAATTTAAAAAAAGGGCACTTTAGCGCGCGACATCCATAAAAAGGGCACAAATATATCTGTATAGTGACTTAATAACAAGCTTTGTTACACACAAACATTGTATGTATAGTTTTGAGATTTATTGTTGAATAATTAAACCAACAAAATCCAGAATGTATATTTTATTATGTGTTTTATATTTTCATGTAGAAACAAAAAACAAGATTAAACACCATAGGATATATATCTTTAACAAACTATAGCTTTTCAAAGAAGTCTAAGAATACTGTTAAATGAGTTACCCTCTTAAACAATTATTTATATTTAAAACGTTACACACATTGCACAAACAAGTCCTTTATATGCATCTTAAATGGAGATTCACACACACTAACACTTTGTTGAATAGTCAGAAAGTTCTGCGTAATGACATTGTTTTCATGACCACGTGTTGTATTGTGTACATTTTATTTCGCAAAAAGTGTAATTAGGAACGGCGCCGTACTGTCTTTTGTTCATTGTCAATTAATTCAATACATGTTAATTGGTCTCCGATATAAACTTGTTTTGCTTACAAAGCAATTTGCATCAATTTCTAATTTATGTTACGTCGAAAGTGGAATGCCAAAATCGGAAAGCGTACGTTGCGACATTCTAAACACGAATGATAAGTGGTACAAGGTCAATATTTTTGTAAAATTCATATCTGTGTTTGCCAATTAACATATTTTGACAAGTTACAAACGGGTCATAATGTTCTTAATTGAACCAATGGTGCAGGCCTACTACTGTTACAACAATTAACAACTTTTGGCCAAACAGGGTCCAAGACGGGGTATCAACTTCTTTGCCGACATTCACACGTTATTGTAATCAAAACATCGTGACAATAAACAAGCACGTGCTCCAATTAAGCCCGGTCTGCATAACCGTGAACAGCAAACGTGTTAAGATTGTCGTCTGCTACAATTCATCAACACACATCTACTGTGAGCCTGCGCCAATTGTATTGGATAGGAGGCGGTGCGTTATTTTAATCAACAGCTTTAATATGAGCCTGCGCCTATTGTATTGGATAGGAGGCGGAGCGTTATTTTAATCGACAGCTTTAATATGTCACGGGTTGCTAATTTCGGCGTATGGCCAATTTTCAGGAAGTAGTCAGTGGACGTCATGGGGTTTTGTAATCGGCGTATGGAAACAATTATCGGGCGTAATATACGGCCGTACGCCGCTTAGTGCAAGCCCTGTAAATTAATTTTTATTAACTCAAAACTGTTTTGCATTAAATTGAAATCAAATCAATATTTTACAGATACAACTGGTGTTTTTTTTAAAATTTAATTACGCATAAAAATAAATGTTTTGATATAATTGAATTATGCATGAAATGCACAATTTCCACGTGAATAACATCGAGGTTTTCATCAAGTCTCCTAAGTAACTGTGCACGATTGTATCCGGACCGATTAGTGTTACAAAGCCACTGAAATTATCGATTGATATTGACACATGGTTATTCACGCATGACGTATTCACAACCGTGCGAATCTTCGCTGATAATAGTCGGCTTAGAAGTTTGGTTAAGAGGCAATTAAGATGTTATCAATAAGGTCGCGCACGGCGGAAAACAGGGCGGCGACCTTTGAAAAGGGCAGCGTGGCGCTGATTTGCTTTGAAAGGGGCAGCGAGGCGCTTCAAAAAAGCGGCGTGGCGCCGCGCCACGCTAAAACGGCCTGGATAAAACACTACTTCAAGTATGGAAATCAAAAATTGATAATTCTCCAAAAGCATTGCATTATATATTTTTTTAAACCGATTTGTTCTGTGAACTTTATCTAAATATTAATTTATCTTTTGTTTTAAGGAAAACTTTGTCAAGTTTTCGTTGCTCAGCGCATGACCCCATGATTGAGAAAGGTCGCCCCTATTGATTTTCAGGTCACTAGGTCAAAGGTCAAGGTCACAGGGACTCGAAATAGTAAAATGGTTTCCGGATGATAACTCAAGAATGCTTACACCTAAAACTGCTGAAACTTCATAGGTATATTTATCATGACTGTCACATGACCGCTATTAATTTTCTTCTCACTAGATCAAAGGTCAAGGTCACAGTGACTCGAAACAGTTAAATGGTTTCCTGATGATTACTCAAGAATAATTAGGCCTAGGATCATGAAACTTCATAGGTAAATTGATCATGACTGGCAGATGACCCCTATTGATTTTCAAGTCACTAGGTCAAAGATCAAGGTCACAGTGAAAAGAAACGTATTCATACAATGGCTGCCACTACAACTGACAGCCCATATTTCATCCATTGTACTTTAACCTTGGTTAAAGTTTCACAGTGACTCGAAACAGTAAAATGGTTTATTGATGATAACTCAAGAATAAATAGGCCTAGGATCATGAAACCTCATAGGTACATTGATCATGACTGGCAGATGACCCTTATTGATTTTCAGGTCATTAGGTCAAAAGTCAAGGTCACAGTGACAAAAAAACATATTCACACAATGGCTTCCACTTCAACTGACAGCCCATATGGGGGGCATGCATGTTTTACAAACAGCCCTTGGTCAAATTTGATTTTTTTTTCATACCCAAAATATTTCGTACCCATATATTTTTCGTACCCACATTTTTTTCGTTCCCACATTTTTTCATACCCCAATTTTTTTTCATAACCATTTTTTTCTTAACCAAATGTGTTCGTACCCAAATTTTTTTTCGTACCCATTTTATTCGTACTAAAATGTTTTTCATACCCAATTGTTTTAGTACCCATTTTTTTGGTACCCAATTTTTTTTCGTAACCATTTTTTTTTTACCCCAATTTTTTTTGTACCCAATTTGTTCGTACACACATGTTTTTCGTTCCCAATTTTTTTCGTACCCAATTTTTTTTTCGTACCCATTTTGTTCGTACCCAAATTTGTTTTCTACCCAAATTGTTTTGTACCCAATTTTTTATTTGTACCCTTTTTTTTTGTACCAAAATAATTTTTCGTACCTTAATTTTTTTCGTTCCCAATATTTTTTCGTACTCAAATTTGTTTTCGCAACCAAATTTTTTTTTCGTACCCACATTTTTTGGTACCCAATTTTTTTCGTACACAAATTTGTTTGTACCCAAATTTCTTCGTACCCATTTGTTCGTACTGAAATTATTTTTGTACGAATTATTTGTATCCATGTTTTTCATATCAAAATAGTTTTTCGTTCCCTTATTTTGTTTGTACCCTTTTTTCGTACTCAAATTCGTTTTCGTACCCAAATGTGTTTTTTTTTCGTACCCACATATTTTTTTGAACCAATTTTTTTTTTGGAATAATCGATTTTCCATATGATTTCATCTCTCCACTCATTCCATCCCGCGAAACCCTTAAGGTGTCGCAACTCTAGTAATTCTTAAATATTTAATCACCTAAGCTTGTTTAATTGGTAAGTCAATTTTACAGAACCGCCTCTTTAATATTTATGCCCCCCTTCGAAGAAGAGGGGGTGTATTTCTTTGCTCATGTCGGTCTGTCGGTCTGTCTGTCGGTCTGTCTGTCGGTCCGTCCACCAGGTGGTTGTCAGATGATAACTCAAGAATGCTTGGGCCTAGGATCATGAAATTTTATAGGTACATTGATCATGACTCGCAGACGACCCCTATTGATTTTGAGGTCACTAGGTCAAAGGTCAAGGTCACGATGACCCGAAATAGTAAAATGGTTTTTGGATGATAACTCAAGAATGCATACACGGCCAACAGGGCGAACTCTGAACAATATAACTGAAACAACTGGTCTGTATTCCTAAATCTATAATTATCAGTCCAATGAAACATCATTCTTTGAGTAAAATAAAGTGGATCAGTAAAAATATTATCAGAATATGATTTTTAACCAGGTTTTCCGAAGGAAAAAACTGGTTATTAGATTGGCGAATGCGGGCGGGCTGGCTGGCTGGCTGGCGGGCTGGCTGGCGGGCTGGCGGGCGGGCGGAACAAGCTTGTCCGGGCCATAACTTTGTCGTTCATTGTGAGATTTTAAAATCATTTGGCACATTTGTTAACCATCATTAGACGGTGTGTCGCGCGAAAAAAATACGTCAATATCTCCAAGGTCAAGGTCACACTTTGAGTTCAAAGGTAAAAAATAGCCATAAATGAGCTTGTCTGGGCTATAACTATGTCATTCATTATGAGATTTTAAAATCATTTGTCACATTTGTTCACCATCATGGGACGGTGTGTCGCACGAAAGAATCACGTCAATATCTCCAATGTCAAGGTCGCCACGACTAAAAATAGATTTATTTTAAAACAAACTTACAAAGGGGGTTAATTTTGTTTGTTCATTTCAAAAGTTCAGTTTGAGTTGTCTCCCTTTATCAGATTTTTTTCACAATGAAAACCTGGTTTTGTGACAATTTTGTCCCTTGTTTTTGTATATTTTGTAAGGTAATACACTATTATATCTTTCTTATATACAGGGGAAACAAATGCAATAAGTTAAAATTTCATGTTTAATGAATAGAGGATATCACCCCCCCAATTTTTTTTAAACATCATCTAATAAATAACCACACCCCACATTAAACCCCCCTCTCACCCCCACCCTCTTACCCTCCAACCCCCCTACCCCCCCACCCCCCCATTTTTTTTAAACATCTTATAAATTACCAGACCCCACATTATACCCCCCCTCTCACTCCCCCCTACCCCCCCACCCCCACCCCCCACCCCCCTAAAAAAATGTTTTTTTTAAAACATCTAATAAATTACCACACCCCACATTATACCCCCCTCTCACTCCCCCCTATCCCCCCCACCCCCCCCACCGCCACCCCCCCCAATTTTTTTAAGCATCTTATAAATAACCACACCCCACATTATTACCCCCTCTCACCCCCACCCCCCCCTACCCCCCCCACCCCCACCCTCCCCCCAATTGTTTTTTAAACATCTTATAAAATTACCACACCCCACATTATACCCCCTCTCACCCACTCACCGCCCACCCCCTAATCCCCCCTCTCGCCCTACCCCCCACCGCCCCCACCCCCACCCCCAAAACATTTTAGTTTTATTTTTTAAACATCTTATAAATAACCACACCCCACATTATAACCGTCTCTCACACCCCCCCTACCCCCCAACCCCCCACCCCTCACCCCTCCCCCCCACCCCCCCAACATTTTTTTTAAACATCTTATAAATTACACACCCGCACATTATACTACCCTCTCACGAACCCCGTCATACCCCCACCCCCTACCCCCCCCCACCCACTACCCACCCCCACCCCCCCCCCTAAAAAAAATAAATTTTGTTTAAAAAACATCTAATAAATTACCACACCCCACTTAGTAACCCCTCTCACATCCCCACCCCCTACCCCCCCCACCACCCCCCAATTTTTTTAACATATTATAAATAACCACACCCCACATTATACCCCCCTCTCACCCACCCCCCCACCCCCACCCCCCAATTTTTTTTAAACATCTAATAAATTACCACACACCACATTTTACCCCCCCTCTCACTCCCCCCTACCCCCCCCTACCCCCGCATCCCCCCATTTTTTAAACATGTAATAAATTACCACACCCCACATTATACCCTCCTCTCACCCCCTACCCCCCCAAAAAAAAAAAAAAAAATAAAAAAATATTTTTTTGACATCAAATAAATTACCACACCCCACATTATACCCCCCTCTCACTCCCCCCTTGATCATGACTGGCAGATGACCCCTATTGATTTTCAGGTCACTAGGTCAAAGGTCAAGGTCACAGTGACTCGAAATAGTACAATGGTTCCCGGATGATAACTTACATTAGGTCAAAGGTCAAGGTCACAGTGACAAAAAACGTATTCACACAATGGCTGCCACTACAACTGACAGCCCATATGGAGGGCATGCATGTTTTACAAACAGCCCTTGTTTTATTTTATTTTACAGATTGTCCCTAAATTTTGTTCACGTCATCGTGTCTTCGCTTGTCAATTACGTCATACGATACTCTTTCTCTGTTCCTGGCTACATTGATTTTTGTGACGTCATCTCTTCTATATTGCTTCATACGACCAACTTTCATTGTTTAAATCTACATGCATAGGGGTCATTGGGTTTATAGCGTTCAATTTTTATTTTATTTTTTCTCTGACAGGCGTTTCTTGTTTGATTTCTTAGCAGTCACATAAACAATCAAGCTATGTAATATGGAACTTTTACACCCATTATTGCTGCTTCCTCCTGTATTTGCGCGATTTTGATATGAAAAATTAACTTTATGATGCTATATTCTTAAATCTTTTACTATAAAGAAGGACTGTAGTTGACACTTGTTCGTAGTTTCATTTCACCGTTCCTCAAAAAATTGTAACTATGTTGCTCTGGTATCTTTTCTACCATTGAGTAATTAAATGGTAATAAAATTGAATGCGTATTAATTCCCTTTTATTATTGTTTAATTTGAGTTGCAATACTATGAGGTTAAATTTTATTTACACTTAAATGTATCATGAATATTGCTGGGCCAAGTGTGAGGTTGAGCGCTCTAAAACCGGTTTAAACCCACAATGCTTTGCATTGACCGTTCCAAGGCGGTGACCCCAGCTTTATTCTTTTATGTGTTATGTAAGTTGTTTTGTATTGTACTGTTTTGGCAATTGGTCACTTGCCTTCAATTAAGGACCAACTAATTGTATGTAATGAGAATTCAATACTGCTCCAGCAGCTGGAGTTTCACTTCTTTGTATTGTTCTATTTCGGTAAAAAAAACTTATCACAACTTAGTTTTTTTTTGGCTAAAATTAAGGTATCTATTTGACATGTACCTTTGTTATTGCTCTTTGTCGTATTATGTTAAAACGCATTTGTAATTCATTAATGATAACATTGTCATAGTATTTATTTCCGGTATACTTAGAAATAAAAGATGATACAGATAAGAATGTGAAACTTATATTTTTGATTTTGTCTGCCCTTCTTTAATAATAAACAGTACATTATCGCATCGACAATTTATATTAAAACAGATAAATAGAAATATTAAATTTTAGCAATAGTGTGTATAATACTGTTTGTTTTTTAATTGAGGTAGCTAAATGACATGTATGGGTACCTATATTGATGCTCTTTGTCATATCTAGTAAACATATTATTCTATCTCAGTTTTAAAATAATCAGTATAGTCTTTGGTTCTATTATAATCAGTCCAATAACATGTTAACATTTTCATAATTAACTATACTAAGAAATATTAAAAAATTATTTTTCCATCCATATATATATATGGACTTAAACAATTTGATTGGTTGTATCACGCAAAATAAAAAACATGAAGCGTACATAAATGACAAAGTAAGCATATTACTGATCCTTAAAAACATTTTTATATTAAGTAATAGGCTATTGATTGATCCACTAGGTTTCTTTCCTAAGATTGTTGATGATGGGCCTCAACTTATAAAAGCTGACAGAATGGCAGATTTGGTTCGATAAATATACACTAGTTTTCTTGGTTTTGTATATGTCTCATCAGGCAAATATTAGGGAACACTGATGATTGAAAGTTTTAAAACAACATCTCAGTAATCGAATTATTCAATTTGATGATCATGATTGACGCTATTGCAAGCAGTTCGACGCATATTCCCAAGAAACTAGGTTTTTCATGAGAACCTAGGTTCTCAGAATGAGACCTAGGTTCTCATGAGAACTTTGATTCCCAAATGACATCTAGAGTTCTCATTAAAACTTAGGATATCCGAGAGAACAACGCGAAAAGCTGTCGAGAACCTAGATTCTTGTGAAAACATTGGATATCAAACAAGAACTTTGTTTCTCAGAATGAGAACTCAGGTTCTCGTGAAAAAAAACAAGTATTGCCTTCGACCCTCATGAGTTCCTTGAACTTTGCAATCTCAGACTATCCATCATCGTAAATCGTCAATAATGCTTAAGCAATTGAGCGAGTAGACGACACACGTCATTTAATAAATCTATATCACACGGACGACGTTTATGAGTTCGAGGTTGTAAAACTTGTTCATATTTGGGGACTAATACATAACATTAAAAAACTTGACTTTCCCCTATAAGCCAAATATAATTACATTACCATTATCTGTTATCTGATATTTAATGTTTTTCACATAAAAAAAAATAACGAACAGAAACGTAAATGTTACATCCTTTGAATAACTTTATTCAATACATGCTAGTATTTTGTATCTATTTCTTATCGATAGTAATTGTGTAGCATTTAGCGAATACTATTTGCAAGCATCCAAATATGTTTCAGCAGGTTTGTGACCATGTTTCAACTCACTCAATATTAAAAACTCAAATGTCTAGGCAATTTCTTCTTTTAACGGCAAAGCCTTTCAATACCTCTTTACGAATTATCACCGCTGAACAAATTGCACTTTCTAGGTACAAATTAAAAAAATGTGGGTAAAGTCGATATTTATTCGCAAAATGATATCCTTATTAAAATATTAACATGTGTATGCTTGTATATTCCCATCACAAGAATCTTGTATAAACGCAAGTCTGAGGCAATCTTATTTTGCGGTGAACATAATGTCTGTTTTATTCGTACGACAAAAGTAGGTTAGTCGTTCCGTGCCTTATACTTCGTCCGCAATCACATTTTGAGGATTATATCGCCTCTCGATGATCAAATTCCGAGCATATTGATACAAGTAGGACGTAGTTATAACACACCGCTTTGTGTTCCAAATTTAGTCCAACAATTGTCAAAGGGTGGTTTTACTTTTAGATGTTTGGGAATATACTTGTTAAGTATCGATATAAAGAGTTTAAAGTGATATTCATTTTATTTAAAATCGCCTTTTTAAAGTTTGTTTTAAAAACATAACCATCAAGCAACAATAAGGTTGTCACAATTTAAAGTAATTTGTTGACTAACATAGGGCTAATACACGTTTTCGAGGGCATGATCATCTGCGGGCGCTCGAAAAATCCGCAGGAACGGATTTTGAGAGCGCCCGCAGATGATCATGTCCGAGAAAATGTAAATTTTCGCTATTATTGCATTAACAAATCACACATACAAAAATAAATTAAAATAACATTGAAAACAATATGTTTTGTTTATTCGACATCGACAAAATAATACGATTATTTCATATGACGTCATACAGTTCAAGAGTGTTTTACATATGCCTCACTCGGTCATCATCGGAAATGACGAGGCAGTTTTTGATTTAAATTGTGTTTAAACAGTGAATTAATGCACAATTCAAATGCAGCCGCTCAAAGTAAAAAATGAGGAATTATTTTGGAATTTAATGGTCGTGACGGATAAATATATCGTCAGAATTAGGCATTGTTTTCATAGATGTTTCTTTCGTACAGGTCTATCTTATTTCGTTCCAACTAAATCGATAACGATATTGAAGTGATCTTACACTTACATATTGCTGGATGAAACTTCATTTCAAAAGTTCCGTTTGAGTTGTCTCCCTTTATCAGATTTTTTTTCACAATGAAAACCTGGTTTTGTGACAATTTTGTCCCTTGTTTTTGTATATTTTGTAAGGTAATACACTATTATATCTTTCTTATATACAGGGGAAACAAATGCAATAAGTTAAAATTTCATGTTTAATGAATAGAGGATATCACCCCCCCCCCCAATTTTTTTTAAACATCATCTAATAAATAACCACACCCCACATTAAACCCCCCTCTCACCCTCACCCTCTTACCCTCCAACCCCCCTACCCCCCCCCCACCCCCCATTTTTTTTAAACATCTTATAAATTACCAGACCCCACATTATACCCCCCTCTCACACCCCCTACCCCCCCACCCCCACCCCCCACCCCCCTAAAAAAATGTTTTTTTTTTAAAACATCTAATAAATTACCACACCCCACATTATACCACCCCTCTCACTCCCCCTATCCCCCCACCCCCCCCACCGCCACCCCCCCAATTTTTTTTTAGCATTTTATAAATAACCACACACCCCACATTATTACCCCCCTCTCACCCCCACCCCCCCTACCCCCCACCCCCACCCTCCCCCAATTTTTTTTTAAACATCTTATAAATTACCACACCCCACATTAAACCCCCCTCTCACCCACCCCCCCTAACCCCCCACTCCCCTACCCCCCACCCCCCACCACCCCCCACCCCCCAAAAACATTTTATTTTTATTTTTTTAAACATCTAATAAATAACCACACCCCACATTATACCTCTCTCACACCCCCCTACCCCCCAACCCCCCACCCCCCTCCCCCCCCACCCCCCAACATTTTTTTAAAACATCTTATAAATTACCACACCCCACATTATAACCCCCTCTCACCCCTTACCCCCCCACCCCCCTAACCCCCCCACCCCCTACCCCCACCCCCCTAAAAAAATAATTTTGTTTAAAAACATCTAATAAATTACCACACCCCCATTATTACCCCCTTTCACATCCCCACCCCCTACCACCCCCACCCCCCCAATTTTTTTTTAACATATTATAAATAACCACACCCCACATTATACCCCCCTCTCACCCCCAACCCCCACCCCCACCCCCCATTTTTTTTAAACATCTAATAAATTACCACACACCACATTTTACCCCCCTCTCACTCCCCCTACCCCCCCCTACCCCCGCATCCCCCCCATTTTTTAAACATATAATAAACTACCACACCCCACATTATACCCTCCTCTCACCCCCTACCCCCCCCAAAAAAAAAAAAATAAATATTTTTTTTGACATCAAATAAATTACCACACCCCACATTATACCCCCCTCTCACTCCCCCCTTGATCATGACTGGCAGATGACCCCTATTGATTTTCAGGTCACTAGGTCAAAGGTCAAGGTCACAGTGACTCGAAATAGTACAATGGTTCCCGGATGATAACTTACATTAGGTCAAAGGTCAAGGTCACAGTGACAAAAAACGTATTCACACAATGGCTGCCACTACAACTGACAGCCCATATGGAGGGCATGCATGTTTTACAAACAGCCCTTGTTTTATTTTATTTTACAGATTGTCCTTAAATTTTGTTCACGTCATCGTGTCTTCGCTTGTCAATTACGTCATACGATACTCTTTCTCTGTTCCTGGCTACATTGATTTTTTGTGACGTCATCTCTTCTATATTGCTTCATACGACCAACTTTCATTGTTTAAATCTACATGCATAGGGGTCATTGGGTTTATAGCGTTCAATTTTTATTTTATTTTTTCTCTGACAGGCGTTTCTTGTTTGATTTCTTAGCAGTCACATAAACAATCAAGCTATGTAATATGGAACTTTTACACCCATTATTGCTGCTTCCTCCTGTATTTGCGCGATTTTGATATGAAAAATTAACTTTATGATGCTATATTCTTAAATCTTTTACTATAAAGAAGGACTGTAGTTGACACTTGTTCGTAGTTTCATTTCACCGTTCCTCAAAAAATTGTAACTATGTTGCTCTGGTATCTTTTCTACCATTGAGTAATTAAATGGTAATAAAATTGAATGCGTATTAATTCCCTTTTATTATTGTTTAATTTGAGTTGCAATACTATGAGGTTAAATTTTATTTACACTTAAATGTATCATGAATATTGCTGGGCCAAGTGTGAGGTTGAGCGCTCTAAAACCGGTTTAAACCCACAATGCTTTGCATTGACCGTTCCAAGGCGGTGACCCCAGCTTTATTCTTTTATGTGTTATGTAAGTTGTTTTGTATTGTACTGTTTTGGCAATTGGTCACTTGCCTTCAATTAAGGACCAACTAATTGTATGTAATGAGAATTCAATACTGCTCCAGCAGCTGGAGTTTCACTTCTTTGTATTGTTCTATTTCGGTAAAAAAAACTTATCACAACTTAGTTTTTTTTTGGTTAAAATTAAGGTATCTATTTGACATGTACCTTTGTTATTGCTCTTTGTCGTATTATGTTAAAACGCATTTGTAATTCATTAATGATAACATTGTCATAGTATTTATTGCTGGTATAATTAGAAATAAAAGATGATAAAGATAAGAATGTGAAACTTATATTTTTGATTTTGTCTGCCCTTCTTTAATAATAAACAGTACATTATCGCATCGACAATTAATATTAAAACAGATAAATAGAAATATTAAATTTTAGCAATAGTGTGTATAATACTGTTTGTTTTTTAATTGAGGTAGCTAAATGACATGTATGGGTACCTATATTGATGCTCTTTGTCATATCTAGTAAACATATTATTCTATCTCAGTTTTAAAATAATCAGTATAGTCTATGGTTCTATTATAATCAGTCCAATAACATGTTAACATTTTCATAATTAACTAAACTAAGAAATATTAAAAAATTATTTTTCCATCCATATATATATGGACTTAAACAATTTGATTGGTTGTATCACGCAAAATAAAAAACATGAAGCGTACATAAATGACAAAGTAAGCATATTACTGATCCTTAAAAACATTTTTATATTAAGTAATAGGCTATTGATTGATCCACTAGGTTTCTTTCCTAAGATTGTTGATGATGGGCCTCAACTTATAAAAGCTGACAGAATGGCAGATTTGGTTCGATAAATATACACTAGTTTTCTTGGTTTTGTATATGTCTCATCAGGCAAATATTAGGGAACACTGATGATTGAAAGTTTTAAAACAACATCTCAGTAATTGAATTATTCAATTTGATGATCATGATTGACGCTATTGCAAGCAGTTCGACGCATATTCCCAAGAAACTAGGTTTTTCATGAGAACCTAGGTTCTCAGAATGAGACCTAGGTTCTCATGAGAACTTTGATTCCCAAATGACATCTAGAGTTCTCATTTAAACTTAGGATATCCGAGAGAACAACGCGAAAAGCTGTCGAGAACCTAGATTCTTGTGAAAACATTGGATATCAAACAAGAACTTTGTTTCTCAGAATGAGAACTCAGGTTCTCGTGAAAAAAACAAGTATTGCCTTCGACCCTCATGAGTTCCTTGAACTTTGCAATCTCAGACTATCCATCATCGTAAATCGTCAATAATGCTTAAGCAATTGAGCGAGTAGACGACACACGTCATTTAATAAATCTATATCACACGGACGACGTTTATGAGTTCGAGGTTGTAAAACTTGTTCATATTTGGGGACTAATACATAACATTAAAAAACTTGACTTTCCCCTATAAGCCAAATATAATTACATTACCATTATCTGTTATCTGATATTTAATGTTTTTCACATAAAAAAAATAACGAACAGAAACGTAAATGTTACATCCTTTGAATAACTTTATTCAATACATGCTACTATATTGTATCTATTTCTTATCGATAGTAATTGTGTAGCATTTAGCGAATACTATTTGCAAGCATCCAAATATGTTTCAGCAGGTTTGTGACCATGTTTCAACTCACTCAATATTAAAAACTCAAATGTCTAGGCAATTTCTTCTTTTAACGGCAAAGCCTTTCAATACCTCTTTACGAATTATCACCGCTGAACAAATTGCACTTTCTAGGTACAAATTAAAAAAATGTGGGTAAAGTCGATATTTATTCGCAAAATGATATACTTATTAAAATATTAACATGTGTATGCTTGTATATTCCCATCACAAGAATCTTGTATAAACGCAAGTCTGAGGCAATCTTATTTTGCGGTGAACATAATGTCTGTTTTATTCGTACGACAAAAGTAGGTTAGTCGTTCCGTGCCTTATACTTCGTCCGCAATCACATTTTGAGGATTATATCGCCTCTCGATGATCAAATTCCGAGCATATTGATACAAGTAGGACGTAGTTATAACACACCGCTTTGTGTTCCAAATTTAGTCCAACAATTGTCAAAGGGTGGTTTTACTTTTAGATGTTTGGGAATATACTTGTTAAGTATCGATATAAAGAGTTTAAAGTGATATTCATTTTATTTAAAATCGCCTTTTTAAAGTTTGTTTTAAAAACATAACCATCAAGCAACAATAAGGTTGTCACAATTTAAAGTAATTTGTTGACTAACATAGGGCTAATACACGTTTTCGAGGGCATGATCATCTGCGGGCGCTCGAAAAATTCGCAGGAACGGATTTTGAGAGCGCCCGCAGATGATCATGTCCGAGAAAATGTAAATTTTCGCTATTATTGCATTAACAAATCACACATACACAAATAAATTAAAATAACATTGAAAACAATATGTTTTGTTTATTCGACATCGACAAAATAATACGATTATTTCATATGACGTCATACAGTTCAAGAGTGTTTTACATATGCCTCACTCGGTCATCATCGGAAATGACGAGGCAGTTTTTGATTTAAATTGTGTTTAAACAGTGAATTAATGCACAATTCAAATGCAGCCGCTCAAAGTAAAAAATGAAGAATTATTTTGGAATTTAATGGTCGTGACGGATAAATATATCGTCAGAATAAGGCATTGTTTTCATAGATGTTTCTTTCGTACAGGTCTATCTTATTTCGTTCCAACTAAATCGATAACGATATTGAAGTGATCTTACACTTACCTTAAACCAATGCTAATAATTATAACGCGAACTGTATATAATTTATGATGTCTCGGAAGTACACATTTAAAATTGTAGATGCTCGGTAAACATATTGCTGACGACAGTTTTGCCATTACTCTTCAAGTCTGTATATACATTCATAACGTGCGAGTTTTTGCACGAAATCATTGGACATTGTATGAGCAACACTGAAATGTCGACGTTTCTATAGAGTTTATGTCGTATTGTCCACTATGATCAAGTAATAACACCTAATACATGGTTGGTTAAACAATGAATGCAATTTAGGAATATTGTATTGATGCAAATGACTCAACAACTTATGCTGGATCGCATTAAGGCCGTGTATACCCCATGGACTGAGAGTCATAAACGAGCAATTAAATGAAGACATGGTGCAAGTGTGCATTCATGAAATATTAGCACCATTTGTCTATGCACACTATTTTTAATTATGCATAGTCTACAATAAAGTGTATATTTTTCAAGCGCAGATTATTTGACAAGCGCACGTGGACAACTGTTCTTTAAACGGGTTTAAAGTGTGTTTATAACTTTAACAAAATACACACTAATTTTAAAGCCCGTTTTTCTCAACGCGTATCGAGACATATTATATTTAAGTCAATTTGCAATCAGAAATACTTCTATGACTTCACACATTAAGTAAAGTAATACAGTTTGTACCGTTTTTGATTTTATTATCTGAACATGAACACTAAAAATGTCTATTCAATAAAAAACTTGTTTTCGGCAAAATTTGAAATCGAGTTAATGATTGTGTATAATACTTCGATGCTATCGGACTATTGCAAATTATTGTATTTCGTGTTCGTATATTGTTTATAATACTAGAAGAAGCAAGGAATGCGAAATGCTTACTACTTTAAATAAAGGATGTTGATTTACCTTTATTTAATAACAATAACCGTTACAATTTACACATATGCAACGTGCTCAAAATAGTGAATGCTTATTAAAATCCTAATTAAGTGTGTGTCGTGGTTTGCAAAAATGTCAAACTAAACTTCCAAAAGTGATGTACCATATTAAAGTGGCCTTTTCGTTTTACTTATGATATTATTGAGGAAACAGTAATACTGAACATTGACCATGCCTAAAATAGCATTATATGCACCTTTTGACGATTTAAATCCCCGAACAGTATAAAGCGTTGCAACGCGAAACGAACTAATAATTTGGCGAGTTCTATTGTTGTCGTTATTTTTTGTGAAACTACGAATATTGCTTATATAAAGTATAAAATACATCTTGTATTGTATATGGAAGGATGGCTGAGTGGTCTAAGTGGTAGACTTTTACTCCAGGACTCCAGCGATCAGTGGTTCGAGCCCTGCTGAGGGTTACCTTTAAAAAAAAAATCTGGATTTTTTTACTGGAGCTTTTTATATCCAATGTTTAAATTTATAAATATAAAGCATTAAATGACAAACTTCAACACATGCTAAAATCTGTGACAATTTCCTTTAAACTTAACGCCATGAACTATTATTGCTTTTAATTAAGATTGCGTGTACTTGAATATTTATATTGTGAAAATATATAACAAGTTTCTTTTCGTTATGCTTTCTTGCCACGCTGTCAACTGTGACAAAATATGCAAATTGACTACGCATTCGGTTGGAACAAATGTTGATCACCTGATATGAACATGAAAATTTCGTTCGTTTGCGTCTTTCTATGGTTTGTTAAATGTTTCGCGCAGTTTACTTACTCCACATGTCTTTACTTATGTTTTATATTCCATTACATTTTATGACAAACATAAATTATTTATCATCTAACCATTTAGAATAAAAACAAACACATTTGTTTAGGTGTCATGACAAGCAGGGTATTTTATTTCTTGAAACACACGCACGGAGTGGGTGTTTGTATCTGACAGGGCTTTCTACACATAAATGCAAGAAACAAATCTTCTGACGATCGTATGTGTTCAATGAGCAACAGATATCGACCCCAATGGCACCGCTCAGTTGAAAAGTCTCGAGACGTCAGTAAAACGTTGCGACATCCTTCTCATACATTTAAGAACTGAAACGATACTAAATCCATTCTGTAGAACACGTCGTTATACGTATCATTAAACATGCTCCTGCATTACATGTGAATAGTTGAATATTATTAATACCCATCAGACGTCAAGCCTAAACTCAAAATCATACAATTGCACAATTTAACTACACAATTCAAAATCACAAGCCCAGACAAGGACGCCACGGCCCTAACAACCGCCCGTCCGCCGCCGATGCCCAAAGCGCACCGAGGACGCCCCCTATGCCCATCCACAACGCCTATTTGCGAAAAGTACATAAAGTGAAGCATTAGTTTTGATAAAACAGCTGCGATAATTACAAGATTTATTCATTACCATCAATTAAGAGAAGTGCACATGACTTCACGTACACCCCAAACAATAATTGTCGGTAACGAACGATTCAGGTGTAACCGCGAGCGGGATACGCAACCCTACTGCTCATTTTTCATTTTTCTTTAAATGGCAGGGGGACGTATGAGGACCCATGGCTAAAGACCGGTGTCTAGGTGCCTTCATCACCTCCTGAAACCTCTAATTTTAGAGAAATCTACAAATAATCAGCTGTTACTATATCGTAAACGTTAAGTATTATTTTTAGAAAACTATGTAAATCCCATGGTAAAATGTCCGGAACCAATGCCACTTTCTATCTCAAGTCAGTCATCCGTCTGCTCTCATAAAACTCACTGAAACACATAACACATTATATTAACATCAACACACAAACAGAGCATAAATAAATAAAACGATTTAAATCAAGTCTTCGCTCTACCCTGCTTGCCTGTCGAATGACTAAACCTACAAATCTGTGCACGAGGAAATCTTGATTTCCGCACCATTGGACATATATCACCTTTAAAAACCTGTATAACCAGTTTATTCATTCACACAACGATAATAAATACATTTATGTTTTATATTCCATTACATTTTATGACAAACATAAATTATTTATCATCTAACCATTTAGAATAAAAACAAACACATTTGTTTAGGTGTCATGACAAGCAGGGTATTTTATCGACAGAAAAAGAACGGGGCAAAAAAACAACGCACAACTAACAACATACAACACCAAGTACCATATATATTTACAAATCCAAACGAGAAGAAACAATTGTTTGTGTTTCATCCGAATCTCTCACGCAGTGATCCTAAGCGCCAACATTCTTCCACTGCCCATGGTTTTTTAACACTATCAGATACACCGCTATTTGCAACAGCAGTTGCTTCCCCTGACCGAAATTAATGCAACCCGTAAACATTAGGTTTAAGTCAAATTTCACGAAAGATGTGGTGCAAAATATCTAATTGTCTAATAACTCATCTGCTTTGAGCCAACTAAAATGTATTTATTCATTTTCTTACCATTTGTTATGTTTCTAAACGAAACATATATTGCAATATCTAGAATAGTTTCAACCAAGATACATTTTTTCAAGTAGAAGACAGGGCATAAAACTGCATTTGTTTTACAAAATGTCAAAACCTGTTCGCCCTTGCACAATTGAACCATTTTAATATTGAAAATAATAATCATAGCACTATCCTCAAAAATCTTGTATCGCATCCGTTCAATTCAAAGTCCCCAAACCGCCAAACCCCCCCCCCCCAAAAAAAAAAAAAACGCACCAAACACACCGTTACACATCTCACATCAAAGAATCAAAGCCTCTACACATCCGCTTTAGTCACTAAGCACCTCCGAACCAGCGGCCCACAATTGGCCCTTTTTAATCCATCATCAGAAAACACAACCAGACCAGAATTACAACGACTACACGATCCCACAACCCCATGAGCCCACGAAATGCCACACACAATCGCGTCTACCCCAGAGGCAGACAGACACGAAACACACACACCAACATTTTAAATTGACTTTCTGTAACAAAACCGTTTCCCTTGCTTTCTTTTTTGCAAGTATTTTCCAATTTGAAAGAAATAATACCCTTGCTATCTTTTTTGCAAGTATTATACTTTTAAAACTATTATTTTTAACCCTTGCTTTCTTTTTTGCAAGTACTGTTTTTGCTTTCTTTTTTGCAAATATTCCATTCCTCGTGTACTGTACGCGACTTCGTAAGCACCAGGTGCAAACGGACATACACCAACATGGTTTCTATACATACTTAATGGCTATACAAAAACAACATCCATTGAATCATTTCTACACATATAAACACGTGAAAAATCCCAACTATACCATAAGTATAGCAAAACAGTCAAACCATTCATATCACTGATTCACATATAAACGACATATAGTATAGTTAAATTCGAATAGCAAGAACATTTCTTGAAAAAGGTCTTGAACTGAAACAGAGTGGTTATTACTCATACAAATAGTTTGCCCTTTGTCAAACACAATAATATCATTCTCAAAGTGCATTTGTACATTACCAGCCTCAAATAAGAATGGCCAAAATGCTGCACTAGGCCATCTGTGTACCACCAAAACGCCATATGCGTTGCATTCTAGAAAGTGCAAAATTGTTTTTCCTACGAGATAAATAGGGGCATCAACCAACTCAAATCGGCATCCCAAAACTGTGTAAAGCAATCTGCTTCTGTTTCAAAATCAAAGAATTTTTAATTATATCTAAGTATTTCCGTTTTTAACAGTAGCCAAGCGATCAATCAAAATCGGACCCGAGCTACCATTTAAATACTCAAAGAAATCTCGTGAGATTTACCATTCATCTGTATTGCTCATTTTACTTATACTGGCAATGGAGTTTAATTCTCTTGGAATCCATTGTATTTCTAGTCCTATATTCATCTTCAAACACATACTAAAATGCTTAGTGCTAGATCATGTTACTCAATTTTAGAACTTCCTACCTTTACCAACTTTACACGTGATTCAGAGTCAGAAAACGTCTTAACAGCCCCCCACCCTTAAAAAATCCCATAGGCACGTAAAACTAGAACTACTCCATTAAGTATTCTATAAGTAGAACTTGTATTGCAATCGTCATTTGACCATATATCGTGAAAAATAAAACCTGACATATCAACAATATAAGCCCCACCGGCAAACCCACTTGCATCACTGTAAACTTTTAAAACTTCGACACATGTAGTTTTACTAAAATGTCTTGATTGTATGCCATCTATGCGACCTAACCAAAATCTAAATTCGGAAATAAATAAGCTATCTGGTTCAAGGGCTATAACTCTATGCATTGACGGTCTAGAAACGATTTCAGAATAAAGATATCTAGTCTTTACCTAGCCAGACTACCAATAACAGGCATCATTGAAACAATTTTCCCCGTACATCTAAGCTAAATCCCTTGCCGAAACCATTGGCATGGAAGAAAATACCTTTAAAAGAGTATTTTTAAAATCAGTTATTCTTCTATCGAGAATTTCAAAAGAAAACATTTGGCTATTCAAGATTAATCCTACCCATTCTAGCCTCTGAACTGGTACTTATATTGACTTGTCCTCATTGATCACAAATCCAGCTTCCGGCTTCATTCACGGCTACACTTGATTGACTAACAACATGAGGGATGTCTTAATTCTTCAATACAGCCAGTATTTTACATATCCTGCACCGACTCGTTAATATCTGCTAATCTATCTGCTTTAAAGCTGATTGGTTATTTACAGATACACATTTTTCAGGTAATTATAAGAATGGTAATGCGTAAGCGCCGACAATACAGTCAATTATATCAGGATTGGCACCAATGATTTTCCGAAAAAAGGACATGCCTCTTTAAACTACATTTTACAAGAGAAAAACGTGAGAAATGATACTTTTCTTCACAATGTGCGTATTATATGTAAACCAAACACGTCAAACAATTCTCCTCTATCCCCGAGGGCCTACCTTCTTGACCGCTACCACGTGGTCGCTACGTGTGTCCATTTACTGTGCCAGCCCTGTCCCCGCCGGCGAAGCGATCTCTCCTCTCATCCTGACTGTCCATATTAATAAATTACCAACGCCAAAACGACACAAAAATAAATCAAATTTCACAATGAAATGTGGTTGAGAAAATAAATAAAACGATTTAAATCAAGCCTTCGCTCTACCCTGCTTGCCTGTCGAATGACTAAACCTACAAATCTGTGCACGAGGAAATCTTGATTTCCGCACCATTGGACATATATCACCTTCAAAAACCTGTATAACCAGTTTATTCATTCACACAACGATAATAAATACATATACTTTACTAATGCTTTCGGTGATATGGTTCCGTGAGTTTATTTCGATTACATGGACGTGTTATGTTCAAGTCAGGTATGTTCACTCAATTGTAATGTTTATAGTAGAAGTAGTATAAACAGCAATGTGTTGTATTTTTCATGTTCATAATGTATACTTGTATCTGTAACATTATCGCGATCCTGAGTTGTCTATAGCTGCAGCCATACACACACTTTATTTACAATAAACACTCATAATTCTCGATTTGGTTGTGTTGCTGTTGTTTATAATTATCGCATTGTGTGCATATATTGTTTTTGGGGTGGGATTGCAGTCAGTGATTGAAGCCAATAAGTTTATTTATAAGTTTATTGTCCGTTAGCCGACGGTTCGAGCCTGCACCGAACTTACTTGTCCTTTTTTCTGAATTCCTGTACTACAGACCATTAAGGATAAGCTGTTCCAATTGAAATAAAAAATAAGGTAAAACATCGATTACCATTTACTTGCTATTTAAAAGAAATATGTTAATAACGGTTAACGATAAGTATTTGACTGCTTTAATAATGTTCAGGTTATGTTAAGAATGTGCTCGATCATTATCATCATCATCAGCAGCAGCAGCATCATCATCATCATCATCATCATCATCATCATCATCGTCGTCGTCGTCGTCGTCGTCATCATCATCATCATGATCACCACCACCATCATCCTCATCATCATCATCAACAACAACAACAACGTCATCTTCATCGACATCATCATCATCATTATGTTTGTGTAATGTTTATTTCCTTAATATTTTATCATTTCTATTCGTTTTACAATTAGAATATACACATATATAGTTTGATTCAAATATATAATTGCAGTTTATTATCCTTGTTTGGTCTGTGTATAATGTATTCGTACAGAGGGTAATGTGTTGTGTTGCGTCTTATGATGGAACGGAATTAACATGAATTTGAGGATGCTATGTGGTAAAGACAGCCGTAGTCAGTTTATGTAATAGTGTATTAATAACGATCAGCCTGCACCATATATGTTTATTGATACTGTCGCATAATTGTTGATGGTAAGCAAATGAGTCATATGTCGATGTACTCTGATTTAATACTTCGTAACATAATATCTTTATAAATATTATTAAAAATAAATACAAATAAAACAAATACATACAAATCAATACAAATGAATAAAATAAATAAAAATAAATAAAAATTGATATAAATAAAAATAAATAAATAAAAATAATTTAAATAAATGTAAATCAATATAGATAAATATAAATTAGTAGTATATATATATATGAAAATAAAACTAAATAAATACATAAATAAGTGCATAAATATATAAATAAATAAATAAATAAATATATATATATATTTATATATATATATATATATATATATACATATATATTATATATTATTTGTTTATTTAT
This sequence comes from Dreissena polymorpha, assembly GCF_020536995.1. Classification (NCBI taxonomy): domain Eukaryota; kingdom Metazoa; phylum Mollusca; class Bivalvia; order Myida; family Dreissenidae; genus Dreissena; species Dreissena polymorpha. The sequence goes on along the minus strand of NW_026273342.1, from coordinate 70,388 downwards.
TTATGTATTTATGTACTTATTTATGTATTTATTTAGTTATATATATATATATATATATCATATATGTATTTATTTATTTATGTATGTATTTATTTATGTATTCATGTACTTTTTATGTATTTATTTAGTTTTATTTTCATTTATTTATTTATTTGTATATATATTTACATATAAAATAGTGCTCATTTTCAATAATATTCTAAACAGTGGTTTAAACAAATGGAGTGGGTATGGGTATGATAACTACGTAAATGAACTCCTTTTCGATGACACAGTTATCATTAAACAAATACAAAACAGTTGTTTTTGTTGAACTCTGACTTACTTGCAAATAATTGAAACTGTTGTGTTGGGCAGAATAAATGCTAAGGGAAGTGTAAGAGTTATAATATACACACAGATTCACTATTAGATTACATATAATATTAATTGGTCATTTATTTGTCGGACAAATAGATGCAAGACACAGTGAGGCAGTACAAAACGCATAGCCAATATATATATACCAATCAATACATACGAAGGCAAATATTAACTAAAAAAATAAAACGTATATCGCATAGTTTAATCTGAATTCCACTCTCCAGCATCCGATTCCAGTAAGTTTATGTAATTGATTATTTGACACCCTTCAGTGTGTGTTACTCATATTTACATGTAACTTCAATCATCGTTTGCTCAGTACACATCGCCCCACACGTTCTCTCGACAAACGTTTCAGGTTGCGAACTTATGATGTAAAGAAACATGCAGGGTGTAAAAAATGTTTTCTCTATAAGTTTTCCCTATATTAAAATAGCACTCGGTACTTCTTTATGCGCGTACTCGCAATAAACGTCATATGGGGTAATATATAACTAACTGATAAGATATAAAATGACGTGCTATCGAATATGTAAGCCACATGACCAAGTTTCGTTTTCAAATCCTTGGTGTTAATACAGAATCAATTGTGGAGTATTCAGATGAAGTGTTTTATTGGCTATGCACCATTATGTTGTATGCAGCATAACATTATGAATTGAAGTATGCATTGCACCGACAAAAGTAAATTCTACATCTGCAAAAGTTGTTTACGTCCCGCTTACTCGTTGACGTCACTGATTTACTCCGCCTTGCCAATTCAATTGATCCCCGGCATCGACTGCGCATGCGTGCAGGTTAATTTTATTGTTTCCATATTAACCTCTTAAAATAATGCGCATACGTAAAGATTAATCCATTTAAAAACCGTTCAAAAAGGTTGATTACAGATTAATTTGGATGAGACATGGTGAACACGGAATTATCCCTAACAATCGGCTGAATGAGTGTTTTAGGGATTCTAAAGATATTGATCCCGGAACAAAATCCCTAATCACACTGTACAGCAAGAAGCCTGCCTTCATTTTTAAGGCCTGAAGCCATGCATATTGTGGAAAAAAGCAATTATTCAAATACGTTTGGACAGATAAATAGTATTCACATATTAAATTGCACTTCTCATGTTCAGTTTGACTTGTAACTTTTTTAGTTCAACCGAACATTGGTGCCAGAGACCAACACAAGAAAACATGTTTAAGCTGTAGATTGGCAATGATGAATATGACGTTATTGTCTTTCATTATGATATGTTATTTTCGTTATCATTTTTTTTCAAATACTAGTCTTACATATTGTTTAAAAGTGATCTATTATTGAATCTAAATGCGCAATCAATGGCGATACCCATCTACTTTCAATTTTACAATAAATGCATTCACCACTTAGCATGCACAATACAAGGCATTATTTATTGTTAGGTTTGGTTGACGGTATATTCATACACGTCCATGCGATTGTGTGCCTGTTTACCATTTTGTAAATCTGAAAACACATAACGCTGGTGTTTAGAAAAGCATTTTAAGTTGTATCATGATTAAGGATAACCAATATCGACGCACTAAATGTCCCTAGTGTTTAATACTGTGAAATAATAATTAACCCCAACCAGTAAACATATTGTAAAACACGCCTCCGAGTACAATTGATACGATGACGTATATACGTAGATAACAAATATTTAACAGCCAATCTTTAGGCATGATTATATTAAAATACCACACTATTGAATATAGCCTGGTATAGACCAAACAATTATCAACCGCGATGGTTAATTTGTAATCAGGAATTTCGAAAAAAGGCGTCAATCAACAGATCGGAAAGAATTACTTATACACATTTACATTAAATGCTGTGAACCGAACAACCCGTCCGGTTAATGATTAAGAAGAGGATACCGATAGTGAAGTGTATTTCGGATATTGAACATTCAAATTTCGCATCGATTGTTTTTTGTAAATTGTGTAATGTTTTGTTGTCTGTTAAACTTTGACAGACATAGGTAGAGTAAAGCAATGATATCAAGTAAAGTTTGTCAAAAATATGAACAATCTTATGATAATGTTTAATGGTTTATATGTTTTACTTTAATTTACCAGCATATCAATTGTTTCGTCGACTAATTAAATATAATGTAGTTAATCAAGTCACCCATTTGCAATAAAGTCGTCTATGGAAACGATGCATTTCAATCTACATTGCTGGAACAGACTTTTGGTTATATGGATATGCTTTATTATAACGGATGCGTGATGCAATTCAGTATTAATCACATAGATTATTACTATGTTATTTATACCAGTCGGGAATTTCTGATACTAAAATTGCTTGATATAGTGTAAAACACAAGAAGCCGACATACGATTCCCCCACTGTGTCATAATGTTATTTGTACAGAGTGATGTAGTAATAGTTTCATCATTTTGCACAAATATATATCCCCCATGAATATACATATATAATCATGATTTCAAAAACGAGCAGCATACACACATTAATTAAATTAGACATCAGATAAAACGAATTATATTCTTTCTGTTATTACGCTGAAGCAGAATGGGATATCCCATCTCCTCTAGCTATATTCCTCACACGTGCACTATGTTGACCCCCAATGTATATGCTCGTTCCTTTAAACGATGCCCCAGTAAGCAATATCACTTGACATAAACATTATATTATTTTTGTTACACATATTTATCACATGCCATACTCTGTTTCCCATGTAATATAACCATTACGAATATTTTAATCTTACACGTGTGTAATATACTTTTAGGCGTTTTCATTGGCTTAGTTTTCGTTCGATTGACCAATCGCATTTTGTTATTTTGCTAAATGACGTCACGAAATGTAAACAACATTCGGGATTTATGATTATGTTTGCGTAAATATTTATTTAATTTGCTAATTTAAAAGCCAATGATAAAAAGATCTGACATTCGTTGTCGTTTCATACCATATTTTATTAAACTCGTCCAGGAAATGCGTTAGTAACCTCGCCACAGGCTTGCTTACTAACAATTCCTGAACTCGTTAAATAAAATATGGTATTATATGACAACTCGTGCCAGATCCTATATATATCAATGAATCTGTGTTAAATATTTATGAATCTAAGTCACATCACACTAATGAGGTGTTTGTATTTTACAAATGTAAAATTAATAAGTCGTTTTCAATGTATTTGACAGCTATAATAAGCGTGTCACCCATTTTTTTGACTAGGAATGTACGACCGATTTTCTTCGATGCGTAAACTTGAGCAACTGGATTGGTTTTAGAATGCACGTAAAACAGTTAACGCCATCGAATTAGACACGATATAAGTGATCATTACAAGCTACTTTGATTTCATGTAATGGGATGAAAATACTGGCTGTGGTTGATCGGCTAAGAGTTTTGCAAAAATTGTATTACTAATAGGCCTACACTTATTGATGCTAACAACTTCACTGGTTTAATAGATGTACACAATGTTCTTCGTCTGTCTTCCATGAGCGACGACTTAAACTACGCACATCGTATGCATGTTTTAACAAAATAAAAAATGCAAGAAAACACTGCGTTAGATGATGGTATTAAGAATACATTAATTTCAGTATATAACAATATTTTATGACGAGAATCCGTCAATTATCTGATCAATGTTTTTGGCTTTATCGGTGTTCGAAGAAAGGTATAGATAACATTTTATAAAACAATTATTCGAAAGTCAATTGTAACATCATTTAAGGAAATAGTTGCCAGCCGGGAATTGAAATATATATTGTAGGCGGAATATTGGTAGCGTTTAAAGTTTTATAGGTTTAAAACAATATTAAAATGGTAATTGTTTTAACGATAGCATATGTTTGGTGATGTATTTGGTTGACATACGACCAGAATATAGTGAATAACATGTAATTGTCTGATCTTTTTGTAATTTATCATACCACAGCATTGATATCTGCCTGATACAACGTTGCCTGATATATTTTTTTCATATCATGGTCAACAAGAAGTTCTTATATCAGTCATGTGTGGTGGATGGTCATATTACTTCGAATCAACTATGAAGTAATCATTTTTAGTAAACTCGAATCAGATTAAACAACACAAACAATTTGATACCAATATGTTTTATATCTTAAACACAACATGCAATACAAACAGCAAAAACATATTTTACAAATATTAAGCGCGCGTGCTCGTGATGTCATTATTAACACGTCAAACGACAAAAGTAATATTCTCTCCAGCTAAAACTGCAGCTTTTTACTGATTGTTTCATAATTTATGAAAAATCGGGGCAGTAAAGGTATAATAAAGAGAAAAACAGGTCATGCCTGATCTTTTTGTAATATATCAGGATGAAAAGTGGCTAATTCTCTCGCAACCCAAGGAATTCCACTTTATGACAAGACTTGTACCAAGGTTTTTCTAGATAACAAAAACAAACAAACTTGTGCCATACAAAATAAATTACTGTTAAATATAAGTATGTATATTACATATCACACAAGTATTGCACATAAGAAAATTAATTAGTAAGTGCTGAATTGCATTACATAAGAAAATGTATTATGCAGAGTTAAGGAATTATTATGAGTTACTTAATAACTAGTAATTAAGAAAAGCACTCAGCAAAAACACAATGCATAGTGACTCTACCAACGTTTACTGTCAAGCATAAGGCCTTTATTTACAGTCAAAACCATATTCCAATTTAACTGTTCAGTAATTTACCGTAACATAAAATCTCAAAATCAACGATGTCTTAAAATCTCATAACACATAATTAACCCATAAAAAGTCAGTGGTTCTTATAGCAATAGCGAAAATTGCAACGCTTACAAAGATTAAACAAGATACAAAATAATCGTTTTTATTTTGTATGCGTCAATATATTCCATGTTAATTTCCCGCGTTATTCCAATTTAGCAAGCGCTTGATATCACACACGGAATCCCGATGAGCGAAACGGACACTTCCAGAAATCTACAAAGGACGGATTCTTGAACAATCAAAATGTGCAAAAACGAAAGTGATTAGTCATGGTGATGTGTTCATTGGTTCTGTTGGTGAACTTGGATGAACTTTTATTAAACTGTGAAAATTATATATATGTCGATCTGTTAGCAACAGCTGAAATGGTAGTATTACGTCAAGTCTTCAAACGGTTTCAAAATGTTGGTAAATGTATATTTTTAAGGCAATTATCATGTTAAAGAAGAACATTAGTTTTCATGACCATTTTGTCGTGATTTCGATCAGTGCCTGCAAATATATGTTAAACTAATAATAATGAAAACTAACTAAAATAAAAAACTTTTTTGACCATTCTAAACAGTAGCAATTAGATTGTTTAAGTTATGCATTGATATGATTTCCAGTTTATTGTATCATTCATTAATCGCCTGTTACTTGTTGTTTCATGATACATGTTAGTACGCTAGTAAAACAACATGTTTAACAAGTTTATAAATTATGTTTTCTATGAGATTGTATTTCGAAAAAACTACACACTATGCTGTGTTATACTTATTGTTCATACATGCATTGGACAATTTATGATAAAAAATTAATTATTCCACGGTTGTTTTAAAATATAATCTCACTTTTTAAGTTCGTACGTATTATCGTCAGTTGATAACGTCTTTTGTATTTCTTAATGTGTGTCTTTACGTGCACATAAATAATGCGAAGTCGGTTGTATCCCCATACGGTTCCATATATGAACTGAATATACTAACATCATTTACAAGCGGTTGCTGGCAGCTAAGCCTAGCAAGACAATGACTGACATATACATAAGCTCATATGTCTACGTGTTTGGTATGAGCTTTTTGAATGTAAACATTAAAATAAATGGATTATATAACACTATGTTTGTTTGCCTTCAGATCGTTAGTCTACAGCTACGAACTAAGTGTACGAAGTTTTGACTGCATTTTAGTTTTTGCTATAAAAGGCCTGTTTCTTAGTGGCGAAATACTTTTTTTATTGGCAGCTAAATGGCTATTATATCAGTGGCGACATAATTGTAAACTAAGCGACACATATTTAAGAAATATTTCCATGGAAAAAAGGCGTAGTGTACATTCTAATTTTATTTGACACATGGCATTACTTTCATCAGGTAAAACCATTGTATGCTATAATAACCATATTTATCGAGCTTAATTTTAATTGCGAAATTTGATGATACAAACTGTTTCCTGGTTGTGTACACACTAGTGTGCATATGTTTATTACAATACATGGTTAGCACATAAGCTTTTTGCCCGTAGATTGTGTAGGACCTGTTATTATATTATAATTAATAAAATAAAATATGAAGTATGTTTGTACGATTGTTAAATCGCCATCGACTATAAACGATGTAGGATTGTTGAACATTTCAAAGGTTCACCGCGCTCAGGAGAGCTGAAACGAATAGACAAAATAATATGATTAAACTTGCAATATTGTGATCAGATCTATTAGCAAGTAAAACATGTGTTCGACGGCGACATCGTCTTTGTGTAGCCACAGTTAATGATATTTTAATAGCGACAATTTCAGATGTTATCAACACTTTAATGAAGTGAACATCCTACCGGGCTATTGAAAATATCATCTCCGCATGAGCAACTTACAATTTACCGCCTTCCACTAAACAACTTCTGTACAAAATAGCTAAAATTAAACATGTTGTACCACACAGATAATTATGTTGTCACACCTTAACAATGTTTCGTTGAAATTAAAGGTATGTTATAACCAGGGGTGAAGCGTTATTATTACAACGCTGTTCTCGTACACGAGTATTAAACATAGGTGTTTATTAGCTCGACTTTTCGAAGAAAAATTAGAGCTATACTACTCACCCCGGCGTCGGGGTCGACGTCGCCGTTGGTGAAAGTTTTGTATAAAGTCAAATAACTTTAACACTATCAAAGATAATGTAAACAAAACAATTGTGTATGTTAAGTTGGATATCTCTGTCAGCATTATTTTTAGAGTTATGCCCCTGTTTATACTTAGAAAATAGGAAAATTTGGTTAAGTTTTGTGTTTAGGTACACTTAATTCCTAAAGCACCAAAGCTATTATTTCATACTTGCAACACTTACTAACTAACATAAGGGGACTGTGCGGGCAAAGTTATGTAACTCTGACTGACATTTGACAGAACTATGGCCCCTTTTATACATAGAAAATTTAAAATGTGGTAAAGTTGTGTCCATTTAACTCCTCAAGTATCATAGCTATTGCTATCAGACTTCGAACACTCGCTAACTATAATGAGGGGACTGTACAAGACAAGTTGCATAACTCTGGTTAGCATTTTAACGGAATTATGGCCCTTTTTAGACTTAGTAAGTTTGAATAATTTGTTTAATTTTGTGTTTAGATCCACTTTACTTCTGAAGTATCAAGGCGATTGCTTTCTAGCTTCAAATACTTTCTTACTATCATAAGGGTACTGTACCTGACAAGTTGAATTTGACTTTGACCTTTGAATGAACTTGAATCTCAAGGTCAAAAAATACATTTTGCTTATA